>NW_026067897.1:3585849-3642026 GCF_014885135.2 Alexandromys fortis | reverse complement strand
TATTAATGACAATTATCAAAGCTTGAAACAATTGTATGAGTTACTATTAGAAGAAATGCTTCATCTGTGAACTAAGGCTATCAGAAACCGTTTTTACTAGCATTGGTTGAATTTGAAGAGTCGTCTTGCAGTTCAGCGCTCATTAACACAATGGAGTAATGCTTTTTCTTTAACTGACTTTGGTGAAGACACTGCTGTGCTTGCTACCTGAGTGTGTTGTATCTGAATCTCTACTAAAGCTCTGTGATTTGGGTCATTTCTCTTTCCCCTGTGCTGGGTGATGTCTGGGGGTGCCAGGAGAGGTCCTAACCTGTAAGTTCACATTCATGCATGGATGGGATCTTTTTGTAGGCAGCAGGAATTGTTTCTGGGTCAGATTATGGAAGGGGTGGAGAGAGGAAATGCTGGAGAGTGAAAGGGGGGGTTTCTACCCATGCTCCAAGCAGTGCTTGGGGAAGTTGATCTGTGGAGCCAAGGCTGCATGGTCAGCTCTTACCCAGCAGCCCCGCTTCCTTGTTTAATTACCTGAAGAGCAAAACAGTCAGCCTGGCAGTGTGGGAAAGCCCAGCATCTCCTGCAGCCTCCTGGCCCTCTGACATCCTGCAAGGCCTGCCCTGTCTGTCCCAACCTCAGTCTGGTTCAGGCAGTGTGTGTAAGAGGGTTTGGCTGTGAATCTGAGATTCCTGCCAGGGCTGAGTCCCCTGCTCATTGCTTCTGGTCTATACTGACAGATAGGCTTGGCTTCCGTCTTTCTGCAAAGGATTTAAACATGTGGCTCTTTCCTTTCCTACTTCTGGCCTTGCTGTGGCTCAATCCCTCTCACTCACTCCACCACATGTTAGCCAGCAGAAGACGGAGACCTCAGTTTTCAAACCTGTGTGATGGCATCCCTGTGTGTTGCTACCGTGTGGTCAGACTCACGAATCCATAATTCCTTGTGAAACTAACAGTTCCAAGATGATTAATCATATGTGAATATTGAATATCTCATTTGAAACGAAAAGTAATAGAATTTTTGACATTTGGGTCTTTCTCTGTTTCCTTGGAATTTGAATATTAGTGTTGACACTCACAGTGAGAAGTGGCACACACCCTTGGAAGAAGCTGGAGGTGGTGAGAAATAATATTGGTTAGCAGTATGTCTAACCTTGGGGAATCACACATTGAAAACAGACTAAGAAGTGCTTGGAGATGGAGCCCTTTGAAAGGTCTCTGGGATATAACAAGACCTTACCTTTCCCCAGAGGAAGTCTGGCAGCTTCCTTATCTATAGTGTGGACCTGCTGAAGTGTCCTCCCTTTGTGTGGGGAGCAAGGGTGGTTGTACTTTTTCCTTCAGAATCAGAGGAAAGTGTGACTACATGTGTTGCGGTAATTTGGATTTTTCCAACTACTTCATGACGACTCTGCCGTGCAGTGTGAAGGACATTCAGCCTTTAGAGGCACACGTTATCCAACATAAATACAAATAAGAATTGTGGGTGTGTAAAAAGAGCAGTTTGTTCTTCTGAAGACGGCACAAACACAGCTCAGCTCCGAGCAATAGGTTCTGTGCACCCCTTTTGTGCACCCAGTTGGACTTTGTAGGAAAGTATTTGGTGGGAATTATTTTTGAAACTTTTTATTTCTATTACCTTTGTGGATATAATGTCTGTGTTTGAGTATTTGTGCACTGTGCCAGGGGAAAGTGTATAATCATTTAAATGGCTGGATTAGCCTGGTGTCCCTGGCGACAGACCTGGCCAGGTGGTCTGTTACCCAACAGGCATTAAGTCACTCTGCCTGGAGTTCTCTATGGGTAGGCTCCTTCCTGTTTATTTATGTAGCAGGCTGCTGCGTCTCCTTCAGTGTATTTCTCCTTTCAACACCAGCATGCACACGGGGTAAAAACCATAAAAATATATTTGTAGCCACTCATTGTTTACAGACAGACAGACTCTCCTGTGCATCCCCACCCAGCAGCTCTAGCGTTCATGGCTGGCTGGTTATCTTGCAGTCCCAGTTTTCTGGGATGCAGGGGATGCTAGCCCTGGGTGCAGTGTGGCAGGAGAGGACTTGGGGAGACAAATAGTTGGAGCTCTGGCTTTCAGGTGAGTTTGCCCTGTCTACTTGGAGGAAACCCGACAGAAAAGGTGATGTGGAAGAGAGGAGACTGGGCAGCCAAGAGCAGGTGAACAACTGTGTTAGGAACTTGCCCTTATATCAGTTTACAAACAGGAATGCAAAAGGGACATTTTCACATAAAAAGTGTTTTTGTTTTTGTTTTCTGAGACATATAATTAAGGGTAATTTTATTAAGCGGAAGTAAGTGTTGAAGTTGCTAAGTGAACGGAGCTGAGGTTGGAAGATTTGAAGCACTCTACTTACTGTATTATCTATATTTAAGACTATCCAGCAACGAATTCTATTCTGCCTGGCCGTGCGTGGGGGAGAGCTATGAATGATGGACGTCTCTGGGGTCATTATAAAATATAAATTTTAAAATTCACCTGGTACTCTAGCAGACTTGCTATGCTGGGAATTATTCGGGCAAATAAAACTCATTTTGGAGTGAAATTTGGTAATAGAACTCTTTATAGCTAAAAGGTTTTTTTTTTTGTTTGTTTTAGTAAGTTTGAATCTATGTAGAAATGTTACAAATTAGTGTATGTGCATAGAGTTTAAGAATTTGCAATGTGGAGAAATACAGGTGGGCGTTTGCTAGAGATAAAAAGCACTGAGGGAAAAATATGACCAGAGGGTGGAAAAAAAAAAAAAAAATCTGGGATCCTTGTATTGCTGTGTCTTTGCTCCCCCTGGTGGATTTTGTTGGAAGTGTTTACATCTGTGTTAATGAAAAGAATTAGCCGCTAGGCAGTTCCTCTAACCATAATAAGAAGAATCTTTTTGTTGATTTTTAAAATATTCCTGTGTTTATGCTTTTTTGTTCTGTTTTTTAATTGCATTGAAAGCAATATGTATTATGTAGAATCTACTTGGTTCAAAGTATAATATATGCCCATTTTAGAGGGTTTGGAGAATGATCATCCTGTGAAATCGCACTGCCAGAACCATGGCCACATGTGATCATTTCTAAATATTTATTATGTTTGCGCTTTGGGGGGATGTGGTCTTATACTCAGAAACCACAGTTGGCCTGGAACTTGCTGTGCAGATCAGGCAGGCTTCGACTAGCTGCACCTCTCTGCGCCTCTGCTGTCGTGTTGGTCCTTACGACCAGGATGCTACCGGAAGAAAACCTGTTTTGTTTTTAGTTATTATAAAATATGTGGAATATCTTCTATTCGGCGCAAGAATGATGATGGGCACCATGCTGGTCATAATTATTTTTGCATTAATGCGTTGCAGCTCAAAAGGGTGGTGTGTCAGTGTTTAGCAAGAGCATCCTGTCCACGATACAAGGGTAATGGAGATCAAAGGTGCCTTATGAATTCATGGGGTTGTTCGTGGTTGGTAAAGTCTGTTGTTTGCTGGCCCTATGCAGATCGCTTTCTCTGGAAATCTTAAGGATTCAGTTCGGCTTTCATCCTCTTATTGTTTTCCTTAGGTCATTATGATTTTTTTTTAATCCTTTAGATTCTGACAGTACTGCAACAGAAGGTGAAGTCTGGAAAACAGTGTCTCCATATGCAAGGGATTTGGAGACCTTTTCATTGTCTTTAAAATTGTCATTCATAGCCCTCATTAGCATTTATTGTTGCAAGCCTACAGGCAGAGAATGTGAACTTGGTATGTCATGAATAGCCCCACAGAGCTCTGGAGCACTCTGATTCTGCCTGCAGTGTGGTGTGGGCTGGGCTTTGAGGGAAAGCTGTCCAGATGGCTGCCTGCACACGGCAGAGCTGCGGGTTTTTGTCTCTGGTGCTGAGAGGAGGGAAAGGTCATTGGAGCATACGCCATCACCCTTGCATTTTAACAGAACTAACTAGCCATTAGTCAAGATGGGAAGGTGGTGACACCAAGACAAAGGTTTTCCGTATAGTGTTAGAGGCCTTGCCATGGGGACAGGGCAGAGTAGCTAGGTACCTTCTATTTTATCCCCGTGGGTTTGAGGTTAGAAAATGGGATGGAAATGGTAACTTATCCGTAGGTTTGTGTGCAAATAGATATCTCAAAGATCTCGCTTTCGAATCAGAGAGTGATGGTTTTATTTGAACTCTCATTATAGAATTCTTCATTATAGGTTAAACCCAGAGTGTTTTTATTTAAACTCTAAAAAAAAAAAAAAGAATTTAAACCACTTTTTCTGTGGAAAAATCTACTATTTAGAACATTAGTAGGCTTAAGTTTCATTTGCATACAATAATGTTCAACCAAAGTGCATGTTAAAGCAATGTCCAGATTTTAGCGTTTCTTAGATAGTACAAGTCAAAAGCTGTCTACTACCAGAAGTATATAATATATTATGATACTATAAAGACACTGTCACTATTATAAATAAATAATAATTACAAATAACAGGTTCTATTTACTGCTAGCAAGTAATATTTTTAAAACTTTATTTTACACAAATGCACATAAATCTACATATTTATGTACATAATAAGAAACATATTTGCTTCCGTACATGAAGTGTGTATGTGTATTTGAGGGTTTCTTTATTTCTCTCTTTTTCTTTTTGGAGATAGGGTCTTACTATGTTGCTCTGACTAGCCTAGAACTTGCTATGTAGACCAGACTGGTCTTAAAGCTTTCAGAGACGTGACTGTCTCCTGAGTGTTGTTATTAAGGGTAGGCATCACCATGTCTGGCTAGATAACTTTTGTTGACCAAAGCCCCTAAATCATTTACATTTACATAAGCATTTACATTGCTTAAAAAAACTGTAAAAATGCCAGGTGTAGAGGTAGCAGTGGTGGTCGGCGCACGCCTTTAATCCCAGCACTCAGCAGATAGAGGTACATGGATCGCTGTGAGTTCGAGGCCAGCCAGGTCTGCAGACTGAGATCCAGGTCAGCCAGGGCTACCCAGTGAAAACCTGTCTTGAAAAAAACAAACACACATAAACAAACAAAAACCTGTCAAAATGTTTGCATGAGCTGCTTTGTTTTACAAACGTGGTTAATAGTGGGAAAATGTCACAGAGACTGGATTATTAGGAAGACATTACTCTTGCATTAGTATTAGAGAGTGGAAGATGAAGGTGAAGTGTAGGGGTTGTGATATCACCATCTACCTCCCTGCCTCCCACTGGCCTGGAATCATAGGATGTCACAAAGACCACATAACATGTTCTCCGCAGGATGGAGGGGACCTTGTCCATCTCGTTGCACATGGTCCAAGCCTTCCTGCCTCCATAATTTCTGTGTAATCACCTACTGCGACAAGCTTTCTCTCTCCAGCCTGTCTCCTTTCACTTCCTTGCATCCTACTTTGGCCCTCTAGGACAGCCCTCAAGATCCTTTGACCCCAATATGTTTATACACCACCGTCCAGATTCTTTAGGTGGCAGTCACAACACTGCTCCATTGTCAATTAAGCAAAGTTCTCCTGGTCTCTTTCTGGGTGCCAGCTGACAGTTGAGGAAGTGCAAGTGCTTGCCAATCATTCCCCAAAGAAAATACTAGAAATCGTCTGACTGTGTCTATCTCTTTACAGCAGGCATTTACAGAAAAGATGACAGCTCCCCTCTCACCACGATGGAACACCCCGTGAATTTTATGACTTATTTTCTTTCCCACTCATTTCTTCGGGGTTGGCTGTATCTTATGTTACAGCCTAAACCATACGTCATTTGTTTCCTTGCAGACAAAGTATAATTGGATTTATCTTTGTCAGGAGACAATCTATTATGGCCTTTATTTAATACAGTTTCAAATGCCTTTCAGGGGCCGAAACAAATTAACGTACGTTTTTACTGGGTGTTGTATCTATTGAATCGAGTGTCAGAGTGAGGAGAAGTCAGGAAATCCCCCGGAGAGGTCCCTCTCCCTCCACCCAGCGGCTCCCACATTAGGTAGGTTTGCCCTGTCAGTGGGACGCCTTTAGGGGACACTAATAGCTTCCAGCTGGGTGGAAAATCAAAACCTTTGGGGTCTGACAAAACCAGAAGATTTGAATTTGAAAGCAGAGCTAATGCCTCCATTTTATTTTTTACCACTCGCCCATAAAACATTATTTTCCAATATGTCAGCCTCATTTGGTGGCCAGTGGTCTGAGATAGAAAGTGGAACAAGCCAGCTGAGAAATCTGGACATTTGTGAGCCCGCCCTTTCAAGCTGGTGCGCCACTTTGTGGAAGGGTCTCCCCAGAGCATGGGGGTCTCCGTGGCCATTCATCAATGCTCGTTGGCTGATCACTGAGTGCCTTCGCATTCAGTTTATCAAGTCTTGCACATAAAAAGTCAGAATAAACCTTATTCGGCTTGCTGAAAGCCAACCAGAAGTGAAATGCTCCATTTGAACCCGTTTTGCCCTTGTTTTTTTCACGTTGTTAATGCAGCCCTGCTTAAATGAGTGTGCCTTTATTGGGCCGGTTAGAATATCTGAAACTATTAATTCTCTTGTATTGAATAGCTGGTGGCAGGCCAGAGCAGATGGGGTAGGAAAGTATTTGGTTGGGTGTATTGCTTTCAATTAGGATCAATGAGGTTCCAGATCCTTTGAATTAACTCACTTAATACCCACTGTGTGCAGGCACAGTGTAGCACAACAGTCTGCAAGAGGCAGGGAGGGGAGCTGAGAAGGCCCTGGAAAAGCTTCTGCGCAGTTCTCTCTTCAGCAGGGTGGAGGTCTCTCTGCTGCAGATAATGCCCCTGCATGGCTGTTGTCTGGGGCTGAGTCAGATCTGAACAAAGGGAAGACTGGGCTGTTCTGCTGTGGAAGTGGCGTGGTGTGGTGTGGCTCGGATGAGTGATACAAAGTTGCCATCACAAAACCAGTCACGTATTTTTTTCCTCTTCTTTAGTGAGTCCAGTATGTCATTACTGGCTACATTTGCTGATTTTGAAAGTGACAGTTTAGATAACTCTCATTTTAAAACTGCCTTTAATAATAGGCTTTCTATGAAATCAAAAGTTATGTATTAATGGCCATGACTTTTCTGAGAAAGTGCTTAATGGATCATTAATGTATTCTTTGTTGTTTGGAATATATTTTGATTTTCCGAACTACACATGGACGGTGATACAGGACAGTGTTTTGCACTGGAGAAAACTTTTCCAGCACACGCTCGGCTTCTTTGTCTTGGCTCATCTTTCACCTATATAAATACATTCGTCACGCTATCGATTGTCTATTTTTATTATACTGTTTGGAGGTTAGAGATCTTGGCTCCTCGTACTCTTTTTATTAAAGGGTAAGTTATTTCTGTCCAAGTCACTGTATCTATACATATCCAGGTTTCCCAGCTCAGGGAGAGATGCCAAATGGTGCTGCAGCTTTGCCTGTCTCTGGGCTAAAAACGGGGATGGGCTCCTTGGGAAACACGCTGAACCAGCCTCCGCTGCACGTTCAGCCAGGCCCTTTCTGCAATCAGGCTTCTAGGTGAGAATCTCCAGGGATCCAGGTTTTGTTGACGTGGATCAATTTAAAGTGGCAATTACCGTAGTCAGATAACAGCTTAAAAAGCCTTTTTACACATAGAAAAGATACATAATCGCACAGCCTATTGAACTTCAATTTTCTGAGCTGAGCTTTAGAGGCGTGGAGTGTACCGATATTAAGACCTAGTTTTAAAACCAGATATCATCCAGTTTTCTCGAAGTGTATTGCATTTTTGTCATCTGGTTTTCTATTTTAGAAGTGATTCGCCGTGCATGTTGGTGTAGGCTGGGGGTCCCACTGTGAACATGTTTTCTTTCTAACATAGGTATAGCATTATAAAAAAGTGTGGTGTAGCACTGAGTGGCTTTTAAAAAATACTCCTTTAAAAAAAATGAAAATCTTCCGATTTAGGATTCTGGATTCCATAAAGGCCCTGATAATTGATGATCACACTCATGCATACTATAACGCTTTCTGTCACCAGAGTGTTTGCGCTCGGTGCTTCACCGAACTGAAATCCATTACACAGAACCTCATTACAAGTGACATCTAACTAAGATGAACAAAAAGATTGGCCTCATAAATAGAGTGTAGTATACTATTAGTGACAGTGTGGAGTAATCATTATGAATTGTAGTCTTTTTACAAGTAGGCTCTGACAGTGATGGATTTTTGAGGGGTTCACTGGCTAAAGCAGCCCTTCTCGGGTAAAGTGTTCAGGGGCTGTAGAAGTTCTTATCGATCCGTGCTGTTTATCAAAGATGATCTGTTTTTTGTTTGTGCAGAGTGTGGCGTGGGTTTGTGTTCTGAAACACTCTTGGGGCAGTACAATGGGTAGAGGGAGGAATCACTGCCTGTTTTCAGAGGGGGTCTTTTAGAATTGCTTGAAGGCAGCCAGGAGAGGGGGTAAAAACCGAATTGAAAAAAGCTTATAGAAACTGTCAAATAAGCAAAGGGCATGTTGCTCACTGCCAGAACAGCAAGGGTTAAGGGGGCCGATCCTGTCTTCATGGTCACTGAGCTGCCTGGTTGGTCAGTCCTGAGCAGAATTGTTTAGTAGAAAATTCTGTGTCTAGAGGGTTGGATGTGCATTGGAAAGGTAGAGAGCCTGAGGGATCGACCACCATGCAGCCCTGTGGTTAAAACAAACAAACAACACAGACCCAGGGAAGAGTGTTAAATCACACAGAAGAGTTTGGGAAGAGAATGATATCGTCCTGCGTTTTGTGTGTGTTTAAAAACAGGCGTACAAGGCAGGCAGGCAGGCTTATGTTTCTCCTACGAGGCAAGGATGTTTTACAAAGGACTAAAGAGAGACCGCTGAGAAGAAAATAGCCAGCTTTAGATAAAGCATTGTAACAAAGGCTCCTCGTTTTATATATCATGGTGTCCATTAAAGCTTAATAGGCATAGAGCCCATTGAACCAGGCTGGGTATGTGGTATTCATGGTCAGTACAAACATCTAAGGGTGTGAAAAAAAAAAAAAGCAAAAAAAAAAAAATTCAGAAATCAGGAGGGAGGTCTTGATTGTTCAGCTTTTGAAAAGGCTTTATTTTATAGTAAAGATTTTGTTTTTGTCTCCTGTGGATCTCTATGCAAAGCAGAAAGGGTAAACTGGAAATGTTTGGAGCCTATCAACACGGGATCCCAGGGGATTCAAAGTTCCCTAGCACACTAAAAATGGTTGGATTCCGCTTCTAAAAGAGGGGTCTGCTGTACACAGGCCACCAGGAAGCTGATGAGATAATACTCCTGGTACTCTGTGCCCGACGGTGAGCTGGCACAACACACAATCTTTCAAGATGTTGTGAGGTTGTCCGGGGTTTCCAGATCAATAAGAGAGCTTTGTGGTCTGTGCCCTTGTTTGTTTTGAGCCTTACTTCCCGGTAATGTCTGTTAAAATTAGAAGTGGAAGGGAGCCTTGCAGTGGGAGCCTTGGGGGCCAGGTCAACATTGCCTTCTTTTGGCAAGATAAGGGTTAACTTTGAGCTGGGGAGGGGGTGGTGGTGGTGAATGAATTATTCAGCATTTAGCTTATCTTTCTGCATTTCACTTTCTGCTTTTTGGTGCTCTGGACCCCGGAGCAGGAGGTAGAGTGGGGAAGGGGAGGCAGGAGTTGTGATACTTTGCACACACGTCCCTGTCATTGTTCTGCCTGAAGAGACAGGGCTGGGTTCAAGGCCACATGTGCTCCTGTCATCTTCCACATTTCTGCTCCAAGTGCAATCCGGAGTGTCAGCTCTCCATCTGTCTCTGGCTGGCAGGCGCACGCGCCCAGCTCCCTGCCTCGGGCCATGCCGCCCCAGCCCCTCTGATGGCCCTCCTCTCCACCGCCCCGCACATTCCAGAACAGGAGGCATGAGCCCGCATCTCGCCCCCTCTTAACACAGAGTCGCTTTCAGTGTGTTACACGCTGGATTCCAGGATGCCTGGTGAGTGAGCCCTCTTTTCTTGCAAGGGAAGGAAGCTTTACTCTCTAGCATACCTACTGCCTTGCCGCTGCTGCATGGGCTGAAGGCAGGGAAAGACTGTGGGATGCTGGAGGTGTGACTGGGAAGAACATAAAGAAAGCTATTAAAATCTGGTAGGAGTACAGGGTACCGAGCCGTATGCCTTTGAAGCAGAGGGAGAGGATGGCCGCGGATGGTTTTGCCTGAGCCGTTTACATGGGGGTCAGCGTCACTAAGAAGGGCTGTCTCTGTCCTGGGTTTTAGGACTGCCATCTGCACTTTCTATGTCGGGTGTTTGTTTGTGGAGAGAGTTTTTAGATTATGGAAGGTTTCTAGGCGAAGGTCTGTGAAGAGCTGTTTATGTTAAAGAAGATGAAGGAAGCTTTGGCACTAGAAGGGATTTCTTACCCTAAATCATAGTCTTTAGATGTTATCATGTAAATAATTGAAATCTGGTCGTTTGGAAGTATGCTGGATTAGTGACATTCTTGTGTCCCTGGAAATTTAGTGTATGACAATTTCCCCGGAAAATATTATCTTTGGAGACTGGAGTGTTTCTGTGGTTGCTGCCAAGGAAGGCTCTGCCTGTGAAGCCCGCTGAGGAGAAGGGGCTGTCTCTGATGGGCTGCTCTGGAGAACTCTCAACTGTCCTGTGCAGAGTGCAGAGTGGATGAAGGCAGGGCATGCAGGGCTTCCAGCTGGCGGATGTGCAGATTATTTGGGTAGGGCAGGCAGAAGCGCCTGCGCTTGGTCAGAGTCTGCGCACCTCCCAGATGGTGTTTTGAAACATTATCTGCCAGTTTTCTGCAGCCACAGTTGTGTGTGGGCATCACCAGTTGTTGGAGGAATGTTTCCCCTTTAGGATCCCTCTCGGAGTCCATTCTTATCACCACTGATCTGTGTGTGGGAAGGATGGGTCCGTCCAGGATTGCACTTTGCTTGTTGTTTGAGGGACTAGGGATGCACAGAGGCTGAACTATTAGGAAGCTCATTTTACCAGAAGGATAATAGCCGAGGTCTTAGAAAGGTCATTTTAGCTCTTTAAGTTTTCATCTGATTTGTATGTGCCATGCAACTGAAGAGGAAATATACCCCTGGTGTATCATATGGAATCGGTGTGAAAGGACTTGTGTTTTATTTATTTTTTATTCTGCCAGATCATCAGAGCACAGTTTCATGTAAATTTTAGAATTCAAATGTTCTTTCTTTTTATGCTCTTAATAGATGAGTGTTAACATGATGTAGCAGCATCCTCTGGAGTCAGTGGTATTTTGGTAAAATAGAACCAAAGCCACTTGTGTGTGATACTAAGGGATGGGGACTGGTTAGGGCCTCTTCTCCCTGTTCTTCACTTGTTTATTAAAGTAATCTTCAAAGCATTGAACTGTTCTTAAGACTTTGCCCTTGCAAGTTGGCTTTAGCGTTTAGTTGTTAATATCTGACTGGTTCTGTATTGGTGTTCTGAAGTATGGGTGCTCTCTCTCCCCCCTCCTTCCTTCCCTCCCTTCCTCTCCCTTCCCTCCCTCCTTTCCTTTTTCCCTCCCTCCATGTTAGAGAGCCTTGCTCTTGGATGCAGAGTCTATCAAAAGCTGTGACTGTGAGCACATTCCGGGATGACCACACTCGAGCAGATCTGATACTATTTTTGACACCCATCTGTATTATTATTTTTTTAAGTCTAGGATCAGATTGATTACCTCTTAATATGTTTTTAGCATATTTCAGTCCATTCGTGTACATTTATATTCACAGACTTTTTTTTTAGCCACCTTGGGGGTAGCTTTGCATTTTTAATAGAACATTCTGTGTAGAATTTTATTGCCTACACATTTAAATATCAGCTTTCTAATTTATTTGTTAGTAGTAATTCAAGTGTCAGAAGTGGTTCCTCGTCTCAGACTTGCTGTGATAGTCTTCAGATCTAAGATGTCTCTTCTAAAGCTGAGAGTCACTAGAAACAGATGTGCAGACTCTGAGCTTATTCAGGCACACAGCATCCTGGGAGTGGGCAGGTGAAGAAGAAGTTTTAATTTTGGCTTTTGTGGAACTGTTTTGAGAAAAGAACACCCCCTCCTCCTGTTAGCGGTTGATAACTCACTGTTACAGAGTGAGCTATGAAAAGTCAAAGGAGCTCGTGCAGGCTTAGAGAAGTGACCTGTGCTTAAGCTGCTGAACTCACTTAGGAAGAAGTATGACCTCACTGCCCATCACTGTTTTTGCTTTTTTTTTTTTTTTTGGACAAGCTGACCCTTGTGCATAAGAGAAGGAAATGGAAGGAGAGACCTTGGTGCTATATTGTTTCAAGCGAAAGCAGCCCCATGTTTTCTGAAATATTTATGTTTTTATCAGTCTTTGAGCACTATTATCAAACAACATGTGTCGACCTCCAGAGTGCACGCAGGACTGCTTCCTTAAAAGGACAGTCAGTGAGCACAGTCCCCGGAGCCCAGAAATAGTGCTGTTCTTTCAGAAGATGGCGAGCATTAGGTCAGACCACCCTTCCTCAATGGTCCTGCTCTCCAGATGTGCCGGGAATTTTTTTTTTTTAAGTTCAAGTTTCCAAAAGAGGGGGAAAAGGGTTTGTTTTGAAAATCTGGTTTTACTTAAGACATCTCCATCCTGGAGTGCATTTCATAAATTGCCCACATATTTTTCCTAGCAGAGAACTTAACTGGCTGTAATTTTTAACACATGGCCACATCATGTGATATTTTCAAAACACTTACACACAGCTCAGAGAAGGTCCCTGCAGGAACGATCCATCCTCTCACAGCCAGCCCATTTTTTAACAGCGTATCTGCATTTTCCATTTAGGAGAGCTATATATTATTAGCTTACATTTTTGGGTAGTAAAACAGTGCATTGCTGATTGTAAAACACGGACTTTATTATCTGCTGAAAATTGATTTGGCATTTATAGCCACTGTGTACTAGGCTTGTTTTTCTGTTTTTAACATCAAGGCTTGCAACCGATGATTTGTGTGTGTGTGTGTGTGTGTGTGTGTGTGTTTAAAAAAAACTCAAAACAAAATCAGAGGTGAAATTGCCATGAACAGACCACTGTTAGTGTCCCTTGTAACTGGACATTTGGTTACCTATGTACAATTTAATAGATGTTGTGCACCAATGGGAACATTACACTCATTTATCAATGCTGTTTCACCTTGCAAGTCAGTTTGCCATCCTGTTAGGCTGACTCTTGCGTTCCAAATAGGCCTCATGACTGCTATTGAAGGAAAACTATATGAGCCATAATGACCCAATTGTAAATGTAGATTATTCAGATGTTACTTCTTTGGAGCAGAAATTCCAAAGTCTCAACTTTTATTCAAACCCTCTCACCTTATACCTTTCTCTTTTAAATTCTTTTCTGTTAGCATTTCTCAGTATCTGGCCTTTCAGTTCTATATATTTTACATAACTTGAAAGTGTTTAGAGTTTATGTCTCTGTATACAGTCTACTGAAAAATATTTTTGATCTTTTTTCCTTGGCAGGGGGGGGAGGGAGGTTAATTATAATTTCTGTAGGTTTCATAGATACAGAATTGAAGTAGAGGCAACCTAAGGCTATCCTCTGTTGCTTAGAGACTTTCAGGGCAGCCTGGCCACATAGGAGCCTCTTTCAAAAAAAAAAAAAAAAGCAAACAACCCACAAAAAGCCCCAGTTGTTGGTTCATTTTCATTTCCTAAATAGCATTTGCTTAGTGGGCATTATGTCGTCTAGAAATGCCCGCAACTCATCATCTCTGTGCTGATAACTGACGATTACAGAGATGGCGTGGTAATTCTGATACCAAACAGCTTTCTGCTTTGTCGTTAGAGCCAGAAGGTTGATCTTGCAAACATTTGGTTTAGAGAGGCTGAAGCTGAGGCTCACATAGGCAAAGGGGCCTGTCCAGTCATTCATTCCTAGATTTCCCCTAGCCCCCCGTCTTCCATGCTGCTTCTAAATGCTCTTTTACTGGAATCGTGCAAACACGTCACAGCCAGGCTCTCTGTTCTGTCCCTCCCTGCCCCCAGCCCTAAATCATGCTTACTTGTTTTCTTCTCTCCTACTTGAGGACTGTCAAGATCTGTGGGAGAAACTCCCATGACCTCAAACACTCAGCCTGGGCAACACTGCGCCTGTAACTTTATAATAGTTTGGAAAGAAGGAGTTAGATATGGCTCATTGTGAGCATGTTTTTGAGCAAGATCTCATTATTTAGCCCAGGCTGGCCCTAAACTCCCAGAGAGCCACCTCTCTCTGCCTCCCAAGTGCTGGTTTGAAAAGCATGTGCCACCAAACCTGGAGGAAATATGACGTGACAACCAGAAAAGGAGGGGGCGTTTGCACGTAGCTCAGAATATGTCAGGTACCAAACTAAAATAACTGTGGTTCGCTCCTGTCTTTTGTTCAGGGTGTTTATAGCCTGGGTCTCACGTTGCAATGAGTGGATCCTGGGTGTGGGGTCCCGTAAAAGAACCAGAGGCGAAAAGGCTCCTAGATGCATTAGCAGTCAGAAACTTGTAGGGTAAAGGATGGCAGTAGGCCAGTTAAATCCTCATTAGTAAGCTTGCTTGTCTTTTTTCTGGCCCAGTTAGGAAACTTAGCGGCTTTTGGATTTGTTGCTTTAGCGCTAAGAATGGGGCATTCTTTGTTGTTAGGTTGAATTGAAACCCTCGGGTGCAGGAAGAATGTAGTATTTCAGAAAGCAGTTTCTGCGTGCGGTTGCAGTTCTCTGGTATTTAACCATAGCTCGAGGAGTAAGCCATTAACTTAAATGACTCATAACTTGAGAACAATAGGATGTCACACCTGACCAAGTCACAGTTTGATCTGGCTGGCTTTCTCAAACAGCTGTTTGCATTAATTAATATTAATGTAAATGTGCTTTCTGAGAATGTCTAGCTTAATTATGTTTTTCAACCTATAGAGTTGCAATCAAAGGACTCAAGAAACCTTAATCTCAGAGGGAGCTTGAAAGCTACTGTTTGGAAAGAGGAGCGAGGAGCAGCCTGCGGTGGAAAGCAATGGAAAGCCTCAGTGTGTCAGAGCGGGCTCTGCACAGGCCTGCTCCTTCTCTGCACACCTCTGCAAATGCTCTTCTCGCCAAGGTTGAAATCTGAAGTTGTTTGTCCAGGGGCAAGTAGATGAGCTTAGATGGGAGTCCTTGGGCTACCTGCTAAATCTGGATCCCCTGTTTTCTGTTAGAGAGAAATGGATGGGCAGCAAGTTGGTAGGGGTGGGTTTCTTCATAACGGGGGCAAGAGGAACATTAAAAGGGGGATGTTTGAGTTAGAAGAACAGAGGCCAAGAAGGTATAATTTTCTTTCTTTCTCTCTTTCTTTCTGTTTTTCTACCTTTATTATTTATTTATTTATTTATTTATTTATTTATTTATTTATTTTTGAGACAGTGTCTTATGTAGCCCAAGGTGGCCTGGAACTTTCTGTATGGCTGAGGCCTGCTCTTCTGTCCCCGATCCTATACCTGAAGAGTTAGGATCACGAGTGTGGTCATCAGGATGCGCTTAGGGAAATCGGTGTCTCTCTTTGCTAAAATTAAAGGCAGAAAAGCATCATTATCTTTAATTACCAAGAATGATCTTGGCTAACGCAGGTTAAGCTCCCGATGTTCTCAGTATGTTCCCAGTTTTCTTTTTCTTAAACAAGAGATTGTCTTATTTTAATTTTATTCATGTATTTTGCCTGTGATTATATCTGTCCCTGTGAGCATGGTGTTACCAGAAGAGGGCATCAGACCTTCTGGAACCACAGTTATAGATGGTTTTGAGCTACACAGGGTGCTGGGAACTGAACCCTGGTCCTTTACAAGAGTAGAATGTGCGCTTAAACTGTCTCTGCCCACACCGGTTTCTCTTGAAGGTACAGTGAGAGTAACTATCCTCCAGTAGATTTCCTTAGCTGTGTGTGGAAGTGAATGTCCGTAGTACCAGAACTGCAGAGACTGAGGCAGGAGGACCATGAGTTTGCGGTCACGTTAGACAACATGGTGAGATGCTATCTCCAAAATAAACCAGCAAAAACAAAACAAAACAAAACAACAACAACAACAACAAAAACCAAAGGGACAACAGCAACATAACCCACAGGAGAAATTGCCTGCCAAAAGTGTCCTGGTTAGGTAAGGCACCACCTCTTGGTGGTGGTGTCCTTTGGAGGCTGAGATAAGGCTGCCCAGCTGTCTGTTGTTGGTTCCCCTAGGTAGGTGACTTCCTGTGTTTGCAATGAGAAAGAAATTGGAAAGCAAATAACTTATTCAACACATGCACAGGCAAAATTGTTAAACTTGTGGTTAATAAATGCAAGGTTGCTCGGTGGCGATACCCTTGGGAGCTGCAGCTCTGCTCTCAGAGGTCCTGGGCTTGTAGGCAGCAGAGGGCAGGGGCACTGTCAGGAGCAGGTGCTCCTGCCATTTCTGCCACCAGCCAAGCAAGATCAGCCGAAACATAAATCAAAAGGCAGTTAGTTTTATTTCTAATTGTGGGCAGTTTCTTGAAAAGGTTTGAACTGTTCCCCACAGGTAGGTGATAAGAGACAGGTGCGCGCAATCTCGCTTTCATTTGAGGGATCCCTGGAATTCTGTATGGCTGCTTCTCATCACACAGAGTGCTTGGGACTCGAACACAAAAATAAATTTGAAGAGACTCCTAAGAATGTGATACGGGTCCGTAGTTTGGCTTTCAGCCATTAATTAGCCAGTAATTAGGCAAAATAAGCTCCAGGAAGAAGGGATATAAGGAGGTGTCTGCTATGTGTTTAGGTTTTAATGAGAATCTGAAAGAATTCAAGGAAAGGAGCAGCATCTTAGCTGTCTGGATGGGTGCTGTTAGTTGAAACTTTGAGGCAACTGCTGGACTTCGGAGCAAGGCTTTGCCTTCCCATTGACGTTCAACTTGGTGACCTCTCCTTTCTCTGCCTTCCTCAGGGCTCAGTTCCTATGGTGACTCTCGCTTGGCCTATGGGGAGGAATCTGAAAGATTGAATTTGAGTTTCTTAAGATAATCATTGATGTAGTTTCCCACCCAGAAGGCTTAATATATGTCTTGACGAGGCTAAGACTAGAGCCAAAGCCCGGACCCTGCCATCTTCTGGTCCTGCGAGACGCATGGTTATCATTGCCTCCGAAGTATTACTCCAGTTACAGAATTTGGCTCCTCTTAGTGTGTAATTCATCTCCCCCTTCTAGCCTTAGTTGTGGACACACAGTCTAAGTAACAAAATATGGTTAAGGAATCAAAAATAAAGATTTATGTCCTTAGACATCACTCGCGAAATAAAGTTGATATTTAATGTTTAGGCTTCCAAGCACATTCCTAACAGTGGGGTCTGTAAAATATCAAGAGTGACAGACCTCAGAGGTGAAACCCAATTTTTCTCTTGGCAGGGTTTGCCAAACACAAAGGCTGAAACAGTTGTGAAAAATAGGTGTGATCAGTCTCAAACCTTTCTCTGTTCAGTGGTTTCCTAAGCGGTGCCCTTGAAAGGAGGGTTGGCCCTGGTTGATCATGTACCATTTGCTGGGTCAAGGAGTATCTGACTGTTTTGTCAGCAGCTCTATTTTGACTGTGTGGTTGGATGTACAATGTTTGGTATCATGACAGTGTCTGTGAGCCCTTCATTCATGCTTCTGGGAGGACTGAGCCATTTCGTAGTGCTTTCCAGAGAGTAGACAGTTTTCTTAAGCTTTGAAAGAATTTTGTTTACTTTCTTAAACTTTTGTGTTTATTAACCTGTCATTTTTGGACAGCCATGGTTTCTGTGTCAAGCTGTTTTCTTTCTGGAGGGGGGCATTATCTTTAACTTTATGATGTGTTTGTTAGTTCACTGTCTTGATGAGGCCATTGTCACAACCACAAAGTGTGACAACTGTTGACATCTTCTATGTGTGATGAAAAGCAAGTCATCTGATTGTCTGCTTGCTCTTCATTCTTTTGGTACTAAAGTAGAAAGAGATCAGCCGTAGTGGTGCATGCCTAGAATTAGACCTATGGGGTGATCAGGAGTTCAAGGTCATCCTCTGGTACACAGTGAGTTTGAGGCAAGCTTGGGCTACATGAGATCCTGTTTTTAAAATTATAGCAACGCTACCCTGTCTTCCTACCTTCTTCACGGGATGCTGGCAATGCTGTTGGTAAGTGGGCTTTGCACTGATATAAAGTCAAGGGTTTATTATTAGAGACTCTGGCCATAAATTAAAAGAGAAAGTATGTGGCCTACAGCAACTGTTGTAGATTGTTGTGCTTGGTGAGTTTTGTCCCTATACACGGGGTTTTCTGTCTCTGTCTCCTGTCCACCTTCTCTATCTTATGCTGACCCTTTACCTTTTTCAGTCATGTGCTTTCTTGGAAACCAGATAATCAAAGACATACTGGCGAGAGAGATAGTAAAAAACATTGTTAGTGAGAGTCTGCTATGCCCATGGGGCTTTCAAATTTAAATAAATGGCTGGTTTTTCCTTGTGATCCTAGTGTAGGTCCCTCAGAGGGCTGCAGTCTGGTATAGATCCCTAAGTGGACTGTTCTCCCTCACTGGCTCCTCTCTAAGTACAATGTCATGAAAGTCTAGGTGTGTAATACCATGAGTGTGATGTCATGAAGGTCTAGGTGTGTGATGTCATGAAGGTCTAGGTGTGTGATGTCATGAAGGTCTAGGTGCATGATGTCATGAAGGGCTGGAAGCTGTGCACAGTTCCCTTTCAGTCTGTGCTATTCCAAGTCGCATTCTCTTTCTTTGCTGTTTAAAGTGGACATAATAAACATCACCAGTTCATCTTGATAAAGCTGCCATTTCCCTTAACGTCTTGATTTCCTGGTTTTGATAGTTTCATTCCAGGCTCCCTGTGTTGTAGTATATAGAAAGTAGCCAACAAATGTTTGCTTAACAAATGAGTGAGTGGATGTTGCCTAGAACTCACAAATATTTCAAAGGAAAGAAATAATTCGCAAAGCCTAGTAACTAATGAGGTGAAATTAGGAGTAAATTCTGTAAAACATGCTTGATAGTTTGAACCAAGCATCTCTTTCAATGACGGAAAAAAAATACATATGTGTTTTGGCCATCTGGCATTACTGGCCACTAGTAGCATGTTAGTTATAGTGTGTATGTAAAGCATCAAATTATTAATTATATTTGCTGTATTGTAATTTAACATGTAACACTTAATTGGCATGTGAGAGTGTGGGGGGGATAGGGTTGATCAGTGAGGCACCAAGATGCATTTAGATAGAAACTGTGTGATGTGTGTATGTGTGTGTGTGTGTGTGTGTGTGTGTGTGAGTGAGTGAGTAAGACAGACAGAGAGAGAGAGAGAGAGAGAGAGAGAGAGAGAGAGAGAGAGGCAGGCAGACAGACAGAGATTGTCAGTATTTTGACTATAGCCAATAGTAGTTCACTATTTATTTCAAAGAACTTCAACAAAGGATTTGAAACCTGTTTATTATGAAATGACAAATATTTGAGGAGATACATATGTTTTACCTGATGTAAATACTATACAATATATGTATATATCAAGACATCACATGACACTCTATGAGTAGTTATAATTTTTATGCTTCTTTGCTCTGGTTAAAAATTAATGTTTGGACCAGCAAAAGATGGTTTGGTGAGTAAAGATGCTTGCTACCAGGCCTGACAACTTGAATTTTTGTTTTGTTTTTCTTTTTTCAAGACAGGGTTTTTCTGTGTAGCCCTGGATGTTCAGGAACGTGCTCTGTAGACCAGGCTGGCCTTGAACTCATGGACAACTTGAATTTGATCCTTGGGACCCAAGTGGTAGAAGGAAAGAGCTGTCTTCCACAAGTTGTTCTCTGACACTCATGCCTGCCCAGAGTGTTCATACCCTCTGTGACACAATAAGCGATACACTAAAAATAAATTAAGTAAACCTGAAATTAGAAACAAAGCCCAGGACTTTGATAGGAGCATATAACTATCTAATTTTAAGGCACATGTAACTATACATTTTAATTTTACTGTGTGTGTGTGTGTGTGTATGTGTGTGTATGTGTGTTGGTGTCTATGTCATGTTGTTTGTATGGAGATTGGCAAATGGCTTCTACTATTTACGTCCTAGGGATCAAACTCAGGTCTCCAGGCTTGGTGGCAAGGGCCCTTGTGTGCTGAGTCGTCAAGCGGCTCCCGTTTGACCATTTCTCTTTCATTCGTGTCTCTAGTGGGAGGATGGGTATACGTTCTCAGTCTTCCAACAGGCACACTGAGTAAGATTTTTGCAAAAGGCAAATATTAACAAAATATTTTAATCTTTTCAGTTACACAGGATATTCAGCCAACAGTTTCTCAAATCAATGATCACAGATGAGTTGCAGTTTGATAAGCTGGTAAAATTTATCTCGAGTCTCGAGAGACTGCTGGGATAATTCATTCAGTAAATGATATGTATATTTTCTGGAAAAGCATGGTGCCTTATTTTACTGCTCTCAATAAAAGGTTTTACCCCTTTGTGTCTGTTCCAGCAAGTGCTGAGGAAGAGCTTGAGGTATCAGAGCCTGCTGGAGTATGATTCACCTTGCGAGATAATTTGACCATTTGGCAGGGCTTCTATGTTTCTCTCAATTTGTGCTTCTTAAAAAATTCTTGGTGGAATGAGGCTGGAGAGATATCTCCATGGTTGAGAACACATATGGCTTTTTCACTGCACCTGAGTTGGGGTCCCAGCACCCATATCAGGCAGCTTTACAAGTGCTTGTCACTCAGGCTCCAGTAGGACCTAGTACCCTCTTTGACCTCAGAGGGTCCCTCCACTCACTGCTGATATACCATAGGGATTAATGGCATTTGCAGGGTTAGCCAAGCACCAAGGATAGCTAAGTTGTCAGTGAGCTTCAAGACCAGCAGCAGTGCTTGTCTGGGAACTGGGTAGAAGCACAGATTCTCCAGTCAACTGAATCTGCGGCTCTGAAGGTTTGCTTCCCAGCCCTGAAAACCAGCAGACTCTGGCAAAGATCCAACAGTCTGTGTTTGACGCGGATCGGGGGATTCTCAGGCAGAGTCACACGGGAGAACTAGCGTGACAAATTGTGACTTGTGTCTCCTCTTGTATCTTGAGCGATAGCCCCCATTTCACCATAAGTCAGTTTAAATCCTAACTTCGTGAAAACCAAGGAAGTTTATTTATTTTAAATGACATATTAGAAAATGAGGACTCGAACAACTACAAACAATAGCTATCTAGAACCTCCACCTCTGGTAAAACACTCAGGTCAGGGGCCAGGGGAGCTTGTCATCTGGTTCCTGGGTGCTCGTGTGTTCCGGTGACTTCTCAGCAAGCCTGGCTTCACTGTACGTAGGCTCCATTTCCTGTGCTCATGAGGCCCCCCACAGATGAGTCCTAATTTTGTGAAGTTAGCCAGCCTGCTTTGTAGACTATGGAAGTTGACCTGTGTCCCAATAAAAATGAAGTAGTTTTGAGAGTGTAGAGACAGTAAATACAAGGAGCTTGCCTTGTCCTCTGTTCAGCCAAAGACGTATTCTTAGTCGTGCCTGCCTGGGAAGATTGATTTCCTGCATCTCCCGGATCCTCTGTTTTCTCTTTTGTACCGGGTAGGCCTTCAGTAAGCGCAGTCTGACACGCTTTGTGCCCTTTGCCTCCCATGATAAAATAGATTGAAATGATTCCTGGCACCATCTGCTGAAGAAGAGCAGCCCTGGAGGACTGTGTGCTGAGAGGAAGTGACTGAATGCTGAGAATTGTGGAAGTCTTGGGAGGCAGGCAGAGGACTTTTTTTTTTTTAAATAGCATGAACATTAATACATCTTCTTGAGGTTTGATGGGACATGTACTGCCTACTGCCCCATCTGGTGCTTAGGATAGCATGGCATATTAGCATGCCTCAAGTTCATAATGTATTCAGGGGAAGAAACATCTCTTGCATACCAATTGAGGCATCCTCTCTTTCAGAACTGCTTTTGAATTTCAATGATGTTTATATCTTCCAAGCTGTGTCTGAACAGAGCATTTCCGCTCTGAGGAATAACACCAGAGAGAGAGGAAGAGACAGAGAGAGAAAGACACACACACACACACAGACACACACACACACACACACGCACAGAGAGAGAGAGAGAACCACCTCCTATCCCTCCATTAATTTATCTGCCTCTCTCTTTTTTTTTCTTGATAAAGGCATAGTAGATTTTAATATTATATTGGTCAATGAATTCTTTTCTTCTCTTCTGAAACCGCAAGGTATTTGATCACATACAGATAGCATTTAATCCACTTTGCCCTCGGAAGCATTTGCGTGGAGGACAGCTATAGGAGACAACTATTCTGCATAGATGAGCCTGCTTTGGAGGATGAGTCCTCTCATCTTGTACAACGCTCCCCAGCACCCCGTGTTCAGTCATCCATTTAACAACCGTGTCTTCCAGAGCTCATGCTCTCAAAGCAACACTGTTGGAGAAGCTGATGTTAGAAGTCAGCGAGATCTGTGAGTCGTTCCTTCTCCTCGGATCTGGAGTAGGAGCAGACACGCCTTAAACTAAAAGGAAAATGCACAAGGTGATTTCAGAGAGGGATAAGACAGCGAATAAAACAGGCTGGAGAGTAGCTGAGGGCAGCATGGGAAGCCACTCAGATTGCATTGCCAAGGGAAGAAGGTACCTTTAAGGAAGTGACGTTTTTCCTGAGGTCTGAGTGCCTGGAAGATTTAGTGGCCTAGAGATATCAAATGTAATACACTGGAGATACAAGCATGATTGACATTTAGTAAGGGCAGGGTAGCTTGAATCAAGTTCAGGGCCGGCTGGCCCAGTGTTCCGAGCTGAGTTGTTTGTTCGTCTTTTCCTTCTCTGTGTGTCTTGGAGGCATTGCAGGTCTAAGCTAGTAAGTGACAGTATCAACACTGACTTTTCATAAGATCAGTTGAGCTGCTTTGGTGTCTTCCTCTTAGTAGGCAATACTAATGATGAAGGAATGAGATGAGCTTTGAATCCATCGGGGATCCCACTTACTGGCATTAGTATGGGTTATTATTTATTGTAATTTTTTTTCTTTCTCAAGACAGGGTTTCTCTGTGTAGCTCTGGGTGTCCTGGCGCTCACTCTACAGACCATGCTGGCCTTGAACTCACTGAGATCGGCTTGCCTCTGCCTGTTGAATACTGGGATTAAAGGCATGCACCTCCATATCCAAGTTTTTTATTTTAATTATTTAGTTTAGTTAAGTAAATTTTTTGAGGCAAGGTCTTATATCTAGGGCGGCCTTGAACTCACTAAGTAATGTATATTCTTATTCTTTTTGGACTCCTGATTCTCCTGTCTCTATTTTCAAGTGCTAGATTACAGGTGTGTGCTACCATGTTCTGCCTAGCATGTATTACAGAGTCACACAGTCATCATTTGGATTTCAGCCTGGCCATTTGCTTGGTATTTGACTTTGAACAATTATTTTACCTCCTTTATCTTATAACTTCTCACTTTTTAAAAAGGGGACTTCATGCCCAAAACCATGGCATTATTGCAAAAATCAAATGGGAAAGATTACTAAAAGATCAAGTCCAGTACCTAGTACCTAGTAGGTGTCTGATCTGCCAGCGATACGCTAATACTAATAATTGTGGTTTGAGGAAATATGTAAATAGTTCATAGCATATTGCTGGCAAAATCCATGGTTGGTGATATAAACTAGGTGCAGTGTCTTACCCACAACCTATATTGTGAGTTTGTATATTTAGTAATTTTGACATTCTGTCATTTAGTCCAGTGCATGACATATAGAACATAGACACATACACACATACCTCCAGAAGACAGTTTTAGTATGAAAAAGCTTTTGGATTGGGATGAAATCATGATTGCATGAAGGGTTTTATAAAGACTTTGAATTAACATAGTAACTGATTATTAATTATTTGCATGTTTATCAGATATAAGCATTTGAAAGAGCATTCTCTAGTACACACAAATAGAGCAAATAAAGAATTCCTTAGCTTTTGCATGAATAATGTGTCTAATTGCAAGAAATCATCCCCATCATTTTTATATTCTGTGAAGTAATGCTTAGCTTGTTGAAGTTTCTGTAGCATTATGGGATTGGAGGTAGAGGAGTTGATGTCTAGATAGAGTTAATGTTATTATTGCCTTTGCCCTAAGTACTGAACGTGTGGGCTGACCGAATTGTTCTCTGTTCATTTTTGGTGAGAGTTTACTCTCACCTATGTTGGTATTAGTTTTTGTGTTTTTCTCCCCAAATATTCAGAGCAACAAGTCAGACTTGAAGAATGTGGAGGGGGAGGCAGTGTGGGTGAGTCATGGCTGGTTAGTCAGCACTTCAGAAATTCTGGAAATGTTTCCCAATGTCCAGTAGCTCTTTACAGGGCTGGTAACATCTGCATTTGGGATGAGTGAAGTCACATTGATTGCTGGGTGTTCTTGCTGGAATGTAATAAAAAAGGAGGGAGCAGATACAGGGGGAGAGAAGACTGAGAAGTGAATCAGAGTTGAGAAGAGAACATCTGGCTGTGGAGCCCAGAGAATCTCCATCTTCCTCAGTCCAGTGCCAGTTGATTGTGGGTATCTCCTAGAACGGAGGGCTTTATGACTTTTCTGTAGAATCCAGGGGAGACAGTACCCTGTGGGTGCAGGCCTCCATCAGTCTCTTTAGAGTCTGTCTGTCCGGTGCTGTCTGTCTCTTCCCTTTCTCCTTTCTCAGATACCTTCTTGCAGAGACACAGTTGTAGCTGTTTCCTTGAGGAAACAGACAGACCAGCATAGTCAAGAGAGTCAGGTACATTCACCAGTTTGAGTTAAGCCTCCCCCTGCCCCAGGACTGAGGTCTCCAGTAGAATCTGTGTAGTGTTGTGTGGTTACTGCACCTGCCTCAGGTGAGAGTTCATTTTAGTTTGTTTGGCTTAGGTGATATACTACTACAGACCTCACAGGCAGACTTCTCTTATCTGGTAATCATACCTTGTTAAATATCCAGCTTATAATTATCTTTGGTTTTAGTTATTACTTGGCAACTGTGACCTACATGTTGGCCAGTTTCTCTCACCTGTTTTTCAGTTTGTAGTAGGGGAAACAGCTTTCTGTCACCTGCTCAATGCTTGATTTCCTAAGATGATTTCAAGACATGCTAGACACAGTTGCTTGCACAAATTACACACATCACATTCAAAAGTCCAGGCTAAAATTCAAACATATAGCTCTTTCTGTCTTAATCTTTCTATTCTCCTTCGGTATCCTTTCCTCTTAGGTTCTCATTATGTAGCTTGGGCTGGCCTAGAATGAATTACCTTCCCCATTTCAGCCTCCTAAAGTGTTAGGTCTGCATGCACGAACCTCCATGAGGCAGGGGAGGCTTTGCTTACCTGTCTTTGCCCAATCCCCCCTCCTTTCACAATACACTTTATGGCCTCCTTAGGGAAATCCGCAGCAAGCTTCCCTCATTGCACAGGCCTAGTGTGAGCTCTGGCTCCCTGGTGATGATGTCAGCCTTTCCCCTTTTTAAGACTGAAAAGCAGTAAGGGACTGTATAGCATTTATTGATTTCTCTTGGATGTTGAGGGAAGCAGAAGTCCTTGGAGGACAGGAAAAACAAACAAACAGAAAATGGTCTGTATGGAATGCTCATTTAAGCAGTCTAGATTCATTATAGATGTTTACATTTGATGTTAATTGTTTATTGAAAATAGATCCTTTGAGCTGTTTCGCTTGGCGAACAAGACACTTAGCAACATTGCTATTGTGGCACCGTCTGAGCACAACAGATACTGTTTCTTTGGATCTTTCTTCATCTGTGCAATAAAGCTTTCTTGTGTTCTCACTTTTCTCAGAGTGCTGGAGATTGCACTCAGGGTTTCCTATATGCTAAACACGTATTCTTTGCCTGAGATGTAACCCCAGCCTAGAGTCTTAACTTGAGAGAATTGTGTGTCGTCTTCACTTAGAGCATTGTGCTGCTGCCCGGGGTCTGCTCCTGGACTTGTGATTCCGCTGCTGTCCATCTGTGTAATGTCGGCAGGTGGGCCACAGATGTTGTCGGAGCTAGTGAGTCGATTAAGGCAGTGGGAGCAACTCTGTGACATCCGCTGTCCTAAGATGACCCAGGAGGCAGTTGGGAGCAAATGATTTGAGTTCAAGGAATCAATCATTTGTTAGGACCTAGGGCAATGAATATTGGTTGGTTGGTTTTATTTGGACATTAAATATGGTGATGCATGTTTTAGAAAAATGCTTATAGCTGGGTCAACTCTGTAATTCAAGCTTTCATTTGTACCTATTGAGTTCTTAATGCCTAATTCATCATAGCGACTGTCGTGAATGAAGGTAGGTAGAGCTTTGAACGTGTGTGTGTATGTGTGTGTGTGCACGCACGCGCATGTAATGTGTGTGTGTGTGCGATGTAGCAGTCTGACTTGCACTGCACTGTAAGCGTTTCTTCCTGCCAAGGCAGGTGCAAATCCTTGCTCTCATAGATTTACATCTTAACCAATAGAAACAGACAGTAAGTCACAGACACAGACCAGCTACAGTGTTTGTAGCTATGAAAAGTTGCCAAGCAAGGAGGAGAGTCTAGCACAAGAGGTCAGGCTGCAGAGTTCCTTTGGGTGGTTGAGATGTGCCTGAGAATGGCTGTTGGAGTGAAACTTGGAGTTAGGTGATCGAGGGGGCCACACAGCCACAGAGGACGAGCCCACCAGCTAGGAATGTAACACAGGCTAATACATGGCACAGGGTTTGAGGAACAGAAAGAATAGTGCGAAGGTGAACAAGGCAGCAGGAAGATGCTCATGAGAGGTCTTTAAGGCACCGGAGGGATTTTCATACCTAATAGGAGAACCTCATTCGGACTGCTCTGCCCATCCCTTAATTGTGTATTCCCTGAGCGATGTCATAACATCAGGTGTTAGGATGATATCATCTCAGGGTCAGGACCGCC
Organism: Alexandromys fortis; assembly: GCF_014885135.2. Lineage (NCBI taxonomy): Eukaryota > Metazoa > Chordata > Mammalia > Rodentia > Cricetidae > Alexandromys > Alexandromys fortis. Next base: position 3,615,183 of record NW_026067897.1, on the reverse strand, counting down.
TCATGCTGTGTGCTTTCTCCCTTGATTATTGTTCCATGAATACATCTTGCTGACGCTTGTTTTAGTTATTGTCACTCGGCCTGACTTGTTTTCTTGTACTGTGTGTGGTCTGATGGATCCTTTAAGCATTGCTTAGTGTGAGATAAGGCTACGTGGTAAGTCTCTTAGGGGCCCGGACCACTAACTCTCTTTTTTATATAATATTTTGTATGTCCCAAATAATACAGAAATTAAGAAACAGGTTTTGAAAACAGTAAATTAATAACTAAACAGCAATAATCTCAAAAAAGTCATGTAAATTATGGTTTAAGGGGTATTGCTTTCAACTCCTGGCGAACTGCCATGTAGAGTCTGTGAGGAACTGATGAAGCTCTTCCTAAAACAGGAGTCTGCAGACTGAGAACTGACACAGTAGCTTCCCATCCACTGCAGAAGGGCTCATGTTAATATATGACTCTTGCACGCACTACTGACAGAAGTCGCGTATGAGATACAAGTATGCTTCTCTACCCTTGCAAGGCAGTGGAAATCTGAAATGATATATGATTGGACATATGGGCTTGTATGGATGAAATATTTATGTTTCTGGGAGAACACAGACCACGGTGTCGGCTTCCTGTTTAATGCAGACACACTTAGTTTAGTTATCTGCGTAATTTTCCTTGCTCCATTTGCATTGTTTGGACGCCACGAGCTTCATCTCACAGTAACTGAGTTGTAACTGGGCATTAGGATTCTCTCCACGTGTCAGCGACTCTCAGAGATTGTACACTAGAATTCAAATTTTGTTTTACTTTATCTCGTATTCTTTTTATTTTATTTTTATATTTTGGCATTTTGACATGGGCTTTATGTGACTTAGGCTGAGCTATAGCTCGCCATCCTCTGGCTTGACTGAGGGTTGAATTTAATATGGAAACCACTGAGAAAATGGAAACAATACTATTAATTATAACATTAAGTTTGTATCAATGCTTGGAACTTCATTGTAACTATTTTGGGATTGATTTCTATATTCTTTCCATTCTCCTTTAAGCTTTTAGTTCTTATATTTTCAACATAGCACTTATTTTTCTCCTAGTTCTCAGAATTTATTTATGTTCTTCATAATTATGACTACCTACCTTCTCCTTCCTCTCTGGATGCCCTATCTAGGACCACATTTCACTGTTTCCTTTGTTGTGGTATATATCACACCCTCATGGTGGAATCAGTTGGCTCCTGAGTATCCTTGCTTGCACCAGCATGGATTTGCAGGGGGTAGAGAATGTAGCAATAAATCCACGGCCTTGTCTGGTGTGGCGTTGCATGGCCGTGATCCCTATACTAGGAGTGCAGAGAAAAGAGGATTCTTGTGAATTTGAAACCTTGCTGGGCTATGTCACAAATTTCCAGCCAGTCCTCCTGCCCCCTGAAAGCTCAATCCTCCATTCCCCCAAATCCTGGACTTTACATCCAAACAACCAGGTGTCATTATCAAATCTGCCCTCTGCTCACCTCTCTCTGCATCTGTTCCCTTGGCCTGGTTCTTTGAGTATTCCGTGGGCCTCAGGAAGGGTTGCTGGAGCAGTGGGGGTGACTGCGGTTTTGTGAGGCAATAGAGAGCTGGGGCTGTTAGTTTTACTTTGTTTACCAATCCCCATTCCGCTTATTTTACCCACTCTAGAGAGCCTGAGAGAGATGCAGATGAGTGCATCCTCTTGCTCCTTTGAGCCACATTCCCAGTAGTTTCTACGACCTGGTGTGGCACTGGACGCTTCCCCTCCACCTTCCTGCGAACTCTTGCAGCAGTCCTGTTTGTCTCCACATTCATAAAATGTGGAGACAGAGAGGGGCCATCAAGGCTTTTCATACAGAAGGAAACTGACTTGGTCTCTGCCCTGCTGTTTCCTGTCTTGCCCATATCTCTACCAAGTTCTTACAAGAGAATAAGCCAGGAGAGTGTAATAAAATTCTAAAAGTAGCATATGCAATTTTATTTATTTATGTTTTTACCAAGAACTGTTGAGAGCAGATGAAGGTGTGTTATTTACTATGAGGCCTTGTTAGAGTTTTGTTCTTTCACCTACCCATACACCCACCCACCCTCCCCTCCACCCACCCACCCACCCATTAAGTAGTTTATTCTTGATCACTCTTATATAAGACTCAACAATTATATAAGCCAAATAAGTACTATCCAAGAAAGATTTAAACTAAAGAATAAAAATATTAAAATGATAAAGAGTAAGTCATTTAAAAACTTTGAGAAGTTCAAATTGAGGTTCTCATGTTTATGCTGAATTAAACATTACTGTTTTAATAAGAACCTTTTAAAACCCCTAAGGAAACATGACTAAAAATTTCCTATGTAACATCTTTAATGTAGTAATGTATGTTTGTTACTCTAAATTATAAAATCATTATATTGTTTTTTATTTAAAAATTTATGTTAAAAGTTACAAGGTGAGAAGTTTCTCGCAGTGTTTCTTTGGGAGGTGGGATTGTGACAGGGTCTCATATAGCCTAGGCTGGCCTCTAAACTCACTGGGTAACAGAAGTCTCCCGCCTCCAGCACCCAAGTGGAGCTATCCCAGGAGTACATAACCATTCTTGACACGATCATATTTTGAAAAGATTCCACAAAGTTACTTTGGGGACACTTGAGGATACCTCAGCTAATCTTAGAAAATGGATGTCAGTTTCCTTAAAATAATTTTAAAATTGAATAAAATTAACTTTTTGGAGAATTTTTTTTGGAAGGGGTGGGTTGCTCTATAATCAGGCTGGGAGAGAGGTCTGAGAATGTCTGTGGATTAAAACTCTTTCCTAGAACACCCTGTTTTCCATCCTTACCCACCCATTCTGTACAAAGAATTGTGTGTTCTTGGGAGAGAAGCAGGAAGTGGGCATGACTGAGCTATGGCAAGTCAGTTATCTGGCTACAAAGAATAAAGATATAAAGAAAAAGGAGTAGAATACTCATATAATTTGATTGAAAATATGGTGGATTCCTAAGTCTTGTCTTTGTGGCACAATGCCTGAATCTGAGCATCTCAAAGTGCTCAAATAAGGAACTGGACAGTCTTTGTTTATTTGAGCAGTGGGTGCCTACGTTTTCCTCTGTATGTGTGAGTGGGTGGAGAATGTCCACCCTAGGTTGTAGTTTTAGCTGCTAGTTACTGGATCTGAGTATATTCCTAGCAGATAGTTAAGTGCTTCACATTTGTGCTTTGTATTTATAACAGACACTTTCTACACAGCAGACTTGTAATACGTGATGCTAAACTTGGTACCAGGTGCATACATAGCAAAGTATAAAGGAAGGAAGGGTCCACCAGAATGTGGGGGTGGGGTAATTAGGAGAAACTTCATAGAAAAGGCAACATTTCCTTTATTTCTTGCAGGAGCCTGCTCTTATTGTAGCTCTAGGACACCTAGTCTAGGACATGCTAGTAGGGTCAGGCACCTACTAGCATGATGGAACATTTCCCCCATAGGCAATCAATAGAAGCACACCTCACCTTTAGTTTATCCTGCAGGGAAGCTCTTTAAACAGGAAGGAAAACAACTCAAAGCCACTAAGGAAGTCCCTGAAACTGATCAGATTCTCTAGGCTCCTCCCTACCAGAGTAAAGAATAAAAGCTTAGAGTCCCTGTCACTCAGACAAGTCAAGATGACACCGAGATTAGACCATTTTTCTGGAAGAAGCAGAAAGCAGCCGAGCTGCCTGGAAGAGGTTCAAACTGACCGAGGCACCTGGGAAAGACAATCTTCAGCTTGTTGAGCTGTCTGTGAGCTGTGCAGTGTGCTCTTGGTCCCCAGCTTTGTGATGCTGGAGTGTGCCTTGGCGATACAGCTGTTTTTGAGTTTTTCTTGCTCTTTTATGTAACTGCCCATCCATATTCCTATAAGGAACCCCAACAAAAGTCATTGGTTCATCAGGTTGGACTTTGGCTGCACCCGTACTTTGTTGTGAGTTCTCTGTCTAGGGGGATTAGCCTGAGCATTGCATCTCTCCAGGAAAATTTTGGTCACACAGCAAGCCCAGGGTTCAAACCTTCTGTGTAGCTGAGGATGGCCATTACCTGTGTATCCTCTTGCCTATACATTCCAAGTTCTAGAATTAAAAATGCTTGTTGCTACCATACTCAGTCAATACTGAGGACTGACTGACATGCTAGGAAATGCTCTACCACTCAAGCCCCACCCACTTTTGAAACTTTTTATTTGTTTTTAGAGAAGCTTTCTATATAGTCCTGGCTGTTCTTGAACTTACTATGTAGAACTTATGAGACTCCTGCCTCTGCCTTCTTGAGTTAGTGGCATATACTACCAGCTGGCCGTGTTGCTGGGTTTGGTCTCAGGATGATGTGGAACTCATGAGAAGAAAGTGGATTAGGAAGTTGAGGCTTTTAACTGTCAATAAATAACCACAGGGCTCAAGGGTTCTGTTGGATGTATATCCAGGGCATAAGAAGCAGTGGTTGGTACCTAGGGTGACTTTAGGCTGGAATTTAGGTAACTGGCAGCCATCACTCAAACTGGTGATTAATGTTCAAGAGGAGATGAAGTGTTAAATGTCCAAGTCTGTTCAGTGCCTGATTGTTGAGGTAATCAATAAGGAGTTAGGTCACAGTCCTGGGGAATAGAGACACATGTCTACTGGTAATCTTGATTTCAAGACACTAGTGATTGTTTAAACCTGGGAGTGATTCATCAGGGGGGAAATATATTATAAAGAGAGGGCACCCTTTGAGGAGAGGAGCGGAGAGTGTCAGAAGCAGTGAAGAAGGGAGAGGAACTGTTTAGGGAAGTTTGGAGTTAGGTGTCTCCAAAATGTAGGGAGAGAGTTAGTTATATGTTGTAACAACAGTTAATGGAAAAGAGAGCCATGGATTTGGAAGACACCAAGGAAGGGTAGATGGGAGGGTTGGAAGGAGAAAAGATATAGTTATATCATAATTTCAAAAAATAAAGGAAGTAATAAAAAGAGCACAAAAAATGGTTATCCAAATCCAAAAGGTCAGCCTTGAATATATATATGTAACATTATACAGACTGAACAGGGTGTCCTTATGTCTGTAGGAATATATGCATGTTCATATATACATATGTACATGTATGCATTTATGTGTGTGTCTTTATTCCTTATTGGAATTTGCCTGTGGTAGGCATTCTGTCCTAGAGAGAGGAGAAGGGAGTGTGTGTGTGTGTGTGTGTGTGTGTGTGTGTGTGTGTGTGTGTATTTCTGAGCATCACACCCAGACCTTTTTTCATGCTAGCCAAGAAAGTCCTTTCTGAGTAACTTCATCAGCTCTTCCTAAGAATCCATTTTCACTAGTTTTCCTATACTGGCTTCGAACTTGCTTCCTTCTTGTCTTGAGCCTCCTGAGTGGCTGGGAAGACAGGCGTGACCACCTGTGGGCTAATAGTCTTTGCCAGGAGCAGGTTCTGAAAAGTATTGCTCTGGTCTCTGAAGACAGAGGCTCCCGGCATTTCTTTCTCTTGCTGTTGCTCAAAGTCCATTGATATTCACAGTCAGAGTGGCCTTCTGTGGCAGTGCCCGTCACGTCCAAAGCAAGATCTTTGTTTCTTTTTTTCCTCTTTTGGCTTTTCGGGACAGGGTTTCTCTGTGTAACAATTCTGGCTGTCTTGAAACTCACTCTGTAGACCAGGCTGGTCTTGAACTCACAGAGATCTGCCTGCCTCTGCCTCCAAAGTGCTAGGATTAAAGATGTACACCACCACCGCCCAGACAAGTTCTTTGTTTCTTAAGAAAATATGGTGGTATCATCATGGGGTGATTCGGGAGACGCCGAAATTGGAGATTCTATTAGTAAATGTTGACGGTAACATGGGCGTCTGAGACTGTCACTTGAAGTTTCTATTGGTAGCATGTTCACGATAGCATGGGAGCCTGGGATTGAGGTCAGCCTCTTTTGCATTTAGATGTGTATTGCTTTTGTGATTAATTTATCTGACAGAGAGAATGACACAGGTGGTTTCCTTGATAATGTCCTCATGGAATCCCACTGTGCAGTATTCTTCGCTGATGAGCAGAATGCTCTTTGTGATTGTCCATCAGTGTTTGCTTTGATTCGCCCATTATAATTCTTCGTAAGTTCAGAGACATCTCTAGTGCTCTATGAAATATAAATGATTCCCGGTGAGCGGAAAGGAATTTTGACTGTCATGTTAATTGAATAACGTATTTGCCCACATTTAAAGTACAAATGCAGATATGGCTACATTAAGGACTTATTAATATGAAATTTATTTATGTATTCACTTGAGACATGTCTCTAGAACTTGAGGTAGCATGTGGATTGTAAAAATGTGTCATTCAAACTAGCTAGGCAGAATTTCATGGCTTTAGGTTGCCTAGTAGTCTGGCTGTCAAAAAGTACATTTCTCTTTAAGTTGTCTAGGAATTAGAGAGGTGAAAATACACTTACAAACTCTTGAGTATATGTCTTTTCCAAAAGTGTTTAATTGCATTACTTTATTTTTATGTGTGTGTGCGTGTAATTTATTTTTTATGTGTGTCTGTGTGCTCATAGCTGCATGTGTGCATGTGCAGACACGTCCTGGTGTGTGTGGGAGTGGGTCAGAGGACAGCCTGCAGGAGTAGCTGTTCTCCTTACACCCTATGGGTCTCAAAGATTAAACTCAGGTAGTCATGCTTGGAAGCAAGCTCCTTACGAACTACAGCTATCTTCCCAGCCCCCCAAAAGCAGGTATGTCTTTGGTAAACAGAATGTGAGCATCTGTCTTCAGGGAGTGTTCAGAGAGCAATTAATTAATTAGGGCACCTTCTCTGAATTGCCTTATTAATTAAAGTAAGGTCATGAACCTCTATGGAAAATTATATTATGCTACTAACTGGGCCAGAGATGCTATTAAGGGTTGATGGATATGGCACTTGAATATGGCCAGATAATCCAGCACTGGCTGGCTTTCACGGGACGTGAGTTTGATCTCCAGATATGGGTATGCATTTTTGTGAACCTGATACCACCCCAGGGTCTATGGATTTTGGTCTCTTACATGGATGCCTTGCTAAATCAAAGGGCAATCTCCATATACACACCAGCTTTCAGTTCTTCCTTAGGATGTGTTAGCTAATCCGGTCCACAGGTTGCCCCCACTTGTCTTTGAAAAGTGCTGTAGATGGATCAGCCTTTGGGGAAGCTGCTTCATGGAGGACAGTCTGCTTTCCTTTCTTTGGTTGTTTCTGAAGAGCTTGCTGCATTGTCAGAGTGGCCTCAAGATCCCCCACCTCACCCAATGCTTCACCCACCACCTCAAGAGTTCTGTTTGGTTGTGCGTCCCTTGAATGGTGCTCGAAAACTCCAGCCATCTGTTTGGTGATCTGGTTCCCGTGATGCTCTAGCAATCCGAGGGTTCTTCCCATAGATCTCCAGTTGTTTCTACCTCTGTCTTCTATGGTGAATGGATGTTATTATGACTAAACCAGCATTCATTCTTTCACTCAGTAAATGCCGATGGTAGGTACTGTTGAGTCATCGGGGTATTGGGGCAAATAAGGCACTATCTGCTCTTGAAGGCTGAGTCTCTTCATGTTTTTCAAGGTAAAAATCCCAGGTACCCAGAGCTGCCCTTGAATTCAGTACTTAGTAAAGGATGACCTTGAAGTGTTGATCCTCCCAAATCCAGGTAGTACAGGCCTGTACTGCAATACTTGGTTAAGGCACTTTACAAATAATATATTTTTGTGTGGTTATGTATTGATGCCCCAGAGTAGTGGTCAGAGGACAACTTGTGGGTATTAGTTCTCTCCTTCTACCACGTGGGTTCCCTCTCAGGTGGCCAGACTTGGTGATGAGCCATCTCTCTGGCCTCAAGGCGCTTTTGTTTCCTCCTAATGTTTTCAAAAGTACTTGGAACGCCTGTTACAATCCGATTTCTTGGAACCCTTCCATTCTCTTTAAGTTGCCTTAAATCCCACCTCCATTCTTTATTTTATTTTTTTTTTTATTATTACCCCTGTCTGAAGCTAACAACCTTGGCAGAGACTCCCTTGTTATTTCTCAGATAACAGGGTGGCCGTGCACCCCTGCGGTCCTAGCCCTCTGGAGTTAGAGGCTGAAAGACTGGGAGTTGAAGGACAGCCTCGGCTAAGTCTAAGGTTTGAGACTACAGAGGCCACTTAATGTCTTGTCTCAAAAAACCAAAACCACACAAAATACTTTGCAGGTGGTTTTATTGGTAGGTAATCTGGATGTGTTAGGTTTTACTTTGATTGATCCTAAGGTGCATACATACTCATTTTGTACACTCCTCACTGAGGAAAAGTCTGCTGCCAGAAAGCAGAATGCTGGGAACTGACCACACAGTTTTCTGTCACTCCGGAGATCCAGGGATGTTTCTGGCACCTACCACAGGGATTTAGGATTGAGTATAGAGTAGACTAGAAACAAAGGGAAAAGACCCCCAAAGCTGACAGGTGTTTTGCGGTGTGACTTGGACAGCGTGTTGGAAAGGTCCAGTCAGTTATAGAGCACACGGGCGCCTTATAATGTTCTCACGTCGTCCTTAACTCACTTCCATCCAGGCTTATTCACTGATAGATCCATCCTATAAATAACGGTTATCAGGAGACAGATCCAGGACCTTGTGAACCATGTCCCTTTGCAATGCCTTTCTCCATTTGATGTGTGTCTAAGATCTTCCCTCATGTCCATTCAAGCCTTTGTATTTGGGTATCTAGTTGGGAGACACTTCGAACCATCAGAGGCCCTTGATCCCTCCTCAGTGCTTCCTTAGAGCACTGTGACTCATTCATTCATCCATTCATTCATTCATTTTTCCATCCTTGCCACAGTTTTCCTCCTTCCCCTCCTCCTCCCAGTCTCCCCACCCCCCACACCCCTATACCCACCCCCCAACCCTTGAACACTGTAACCATAAACCAGAACAGTCGTGATGTGGGATGGACAGCTGGCTGTCAGTCACTCATCATAAACACCGGCGATTACCTGGCGTTAATGGTTTACAGTAATTGCTGAAGACGGTCGCTGGCGCATTCGATGATAGGTGTGTCTGTTTAAAGATAGTTTATACCAACTGCCTGGTGGTCGTCCTGCAGGAAACTTACCATTCATGGAAGTGTGGTAAAGTGTCAGTTTGTGCTATATGACTAATAATCGTATTGTCATTACAAACCTGTTATTTTATTACATGCAAAAAGATGATCGTTTTTAAATAAATGAAGCATCTGTTGTCACTGCCCCCATGAGGTTATGGGCTTTTCTCCAACGGATTGTATGCCATTTATGTTTCTTATTGTAGGGGTTTAGCTTTTTTATTTTATTATTTTTGGCACTCCTGCCTCATCTTGTCATTTGCTGAGATAATAATTATAAGTATATACCATTGTACATGTTTTGCTTATTTGTATATTTTATATTTTTTATCTGGATTTTGTATTTCCTCTAGATCAGGAGTATCAATCCATTATTGTCACACAGCAAACGTTATTTTTTCTTGATTTGCTGTCTACATTTACTTTGTGGTACCTTTCTTAGTGACATTTTTGGTTCAGTCTTTAAAAAAACACTTTGGTTAGATCTTTTTATTCTAAGGCTTCATAAATGTCTATAAATATGTATGTGTATTTACATATACACATTATTTTTAAAATTTATATTCATGTGTCTGGGTGTCTGTGCGTATCTGTGTGTTATCTTGGCATGGAACATGTGTGGAGTTTGTAGGACAAGTTGTAGGAGTTGGTCCTCTTGTTCTTCTGTGAGGGCCCTGAGGATCAAATGTAGGGATGTCCTCAGTGTTGGTCCAGGCACCTGTACCGGGAGTCACTTTTCTGGCTCACATATGATTTTCTTCAGGGGTCTCACTCTGTAGCCAGGCCAACCTCATGCTCACCATGTAGCCCTGATGGTCTGGTACTCATGGTTAACCCCCTGTCTCTGATTCCTGGGTGCGACGATTATACACAGATCCGGCTGCTATATTTTTTCCTTTGTATTACAGTTTTTATTCCTCCTTCCCATTTGGTTTTCTGAGACAGAGTTTCATGTAGTAACACAGGCTGGCCTTGAGTTTACTATGTAGCTAAGGATGAACCTGAGTTTTGATTTTGCTGCCAATACCTCCTGACTAGTAAGACGATAGGCATGTGCCCTGGAAAGAACTCTTAAAATGGTAATTATGTGCATATGTAAGTTTCTTTATGTGAGAATATGCATATGTGAGTGAGGCATCCACCATCATCAGAGGCCAGAAGAGAGGTCAGGTTCCTGGGAACTGGAGTCCCTAGTGGCTGTGAACTGCCCACGGTGGCTTCTGGGAACTGGAGTTCTAGTGATTGAGAACTGCCTGCCTCTGGGAACTGAAGTCAAGCCATCCCCAAGAGTGGCAAGCACTCTTAGGCTCTGAGCCATAATTCAATAGTCTTTTGTTGTTGTTTTAGGTATTTCGTTTGTTTTTGAGATGACGTTGATGCCCTTGAACTTGTCCTAGCCTTCCAAGTGCTAGGGTGGCAGGCATGACCCAGTACACCTGGCAGTACACCTGGCAGTACACCTGGCAGTACACCTGGCAAGAAGTCTTCTTCATTATGTACTGGGTTTTAGGTAATATGTGCTGATTTCTCAACTTTTTTCTGTTTAGTTAAAACTATTTTATTGGTTTTTGGCTGGCAGTAGGTTACTAAAATTGTAATTTTTCCATGAATTTTAATAAAAATTAAGCTGAATTTATTATAATTCATCTTCAAAGTTTTCCTTAATATTTTAATTTATATTCCAATTTAACTCTTTTTTTTTCTTTTTCTTTTGAGATAGGGTGTTACTTGGCCCAGACTGGCCTTGAACTCAAAGTTAGCTGAGCCTGGCCTTGAATTCCCCCTGATTATCCTCTCTCTAAGCTAACTCTAGCGCTGGGATTCCAGGTGTGTGCCACTAGGCCCAACTCAAATTAACTTTTAAAACATCTGCAACTTCCAGCAAAAAGTTTTGATTGGTGTTTTGTTGGAAAATAAGTTAACGATAAAAGTTATAGTGTGTACAGGCTAGGGATAGAAGGTTAACAGGAGAGTGTTATTTATTTAATTTTAGAAAGTTTAATGTAAGAAACTATTTTCAGGATGACCGTTACGTTTAGGTGCTGGGGGTTCTCAACAGCGGAATCGGGATCCCCTCAGGAGCCGCTGGAAACCTGTTTAATTGTACAAGAATTAAAAGTTTAATTGTACAAGTATTAAAAGTAGTTGATTTTTGTCACAATCACACTTTGGAACTCTTCTTGTTCCAGATGTGAAGAAGGATTTGGGCAGAGATGAATGGAGGTGAGATAGCAGCACAGTGCCTACATAGATTTTAAAGTCACATCTGTATGGACCGAGGAAGGGTCATTATGGTAGCAGAAGTGGAACTGATGGGCTATTGGGATGAGTTGGACGGAGGGGGATGATAGAGTCAAGAAGGCATTGGATGATTGTGGCCTGAAGCTTAGTCAGCTGGTTGGAAAATACTACAAAACCCATAAATGAGGCAGCAGATTCCCAATGGAGCAGTGGGCTTTGGGTCTAAATTAGCCTGTCAGTGCTATCCAGATAGATGTGTTAAAGCAAACAATGAGATTACTGGGTCCAGCCCTTGGGAGAGTTCGTCTCAGGCAGAACTTATTGCAGGAGGTGTGAACACCTGTGTCAGGAGAAAAGTCAGTTGAGAAGGCAAAAAGAGGCCTTTTGAATATCCCAGTTCATCGAGCTCCCGCTGGAGGAAAGGCATACGAAGTGGGCAACAGATCAAAGGAAGCCAAGACATTAAGATAAACACTGAAGACAGCTGCTGAGTTAACAAGACAATGATGTAAAATTATTTCACAGACAGCCATCCTAATCTATGGGATAAACATAAATATGTAGATGATGGTGTAACAACGTGACCATTTAGCAAGACAGCGTGAGCCCCGTTGAGGCCTTTGGCCAGGTTAGCAGCACCAGGATTTTATTCTCCCTCGTTGAGCAAGGCTCAGGTCCAGTAAACATAAGCAGTTGGTTCCCTTTCCTGACAGTCCTGTCAATGTTTTACCAGTGGTGTATGTGGTTGGCAGGCTGATGACATGGCCAGTGGGGTCTACTGCTGGATAAGGCCATCATGGCTCTCCTCTACCAGCAGCCCTCTGTGAAAGCACCCAGCAGGGAAATGTCCTGGTCAGTTTGAGATTTTTTTTTTTCTCTGTCCTCAACCAACATGTGCGTTGTCTTCAGGATTTAGGGTCTTCCCATGGAGTTAATGGTGGGCAGCCAGGAGAAGTGACAATCGATTGGCAATCAACAAAAACTAAGAAAGAAGACGTTGGTGGTCACTGGTGTCATAGATCAAGTGGACCTAACATACATCTACAGGACATTCCACCCGAACAACAAAGAGTACACATTCTTCTCAACAGCCCATGGAACTTCCTCTACAGCTGGTGACTTGTTAGGACACAAATGAAGTCTCAACAGATTAAGGAAAATTGAAAACAAACACATCCAGTATACTCTTATTACAGCGGAATAAAGCTTTAAAGCAGAGGAAATAGCAGTAATAAAAAGTATATAAATTCATGGGACAACTAAACAGCACACCATGAGTGATTGTTGTCGGGGTTTTCTGTCCTGCCAGGTTCCCGCAATCGTTTAGTCCCAAAGAAATCACACAGAGGTCTGCATTAATAAACTGGTTGGCCTAGTAGCTCAGACTTCTTATTAACTCATAACTTATATTAACCCATTATTCTTATCTGTGTTAGCCACGTGGCTCAGTACCTTATTAAGCAGGGAAGTCACATCTTGTCTCTTCTGTGGTCAGGTCGGGATTGCGGAGAAATGGGCTTCCTTCTTCCCAGTATTCTCCTGTTCTCATTGACCCGCCTCTACTTCCTGTCTTGTTGTCTTGCCTATACTTCCTGTCTTGCTACTGACCAGTCAGCATTTATTTAAAATATAATTGACAGAATACATTTGTCCCACACCAAGTGATTAGGACTCATTGCAGAAATAAAGAAGGAAATAAAATCCTACAATTAAAATGAAAACACAGCTTACCAAGTTCTCTAAGGTTTTTGTTTTGGTTGTTGGTTTACTGTGGTGACCGTGACACATATTAGCATGTGTTCTGCCACTGAAGCTATGCCCAGCTTGTAATATTTTGAGATCATAATATCTTTATGTAATTCAGGCTGATCTTGAGCTTGAGAGGCTCCAACCTGTGCCTCCATAACTCAGGGAGCACGAGTGTATACCGTCAGGCTTACTTCAATCTATCATTTTATTGGGATGATCTGGAGGGAATGATATTGGCTGAAACCAATGAAGTATAAGTAAAACAAATTAAAGAGGTTTTCAACAGCTGCTCTTTTGTTGTTTCTCTTATTAAAAGGAATAGCAAATTCCATGATTTTGGTCTCCATTTGTGTTGGTATTACTAGAGATTTGTATTTTAAGTGGATATTTGAGTTTCTGCACATATGTTTGTACACCGCATGTGAGCTCCTTGGCCCTGGAGGACAGAAGATGGTGTCAGAATCACTCCATCTGGAGTTACAGTATTTGAGAACTGTCTGATAGGAAGCCGACAACTAACTCTGGGCTCTTTGAAAGAGCAGCAAGCGTTCTTAACCATTGAGCCATCTCTCCAGCCCCCAAATCTGGACTTTTAAATAGGAAAATCCTTGTTCATTTTTATGGCCCAGATAAATTTTGGGATTGGATTGATGTGTGGTTATAATATGATACGTACCTTGACTTGCACCACTGTTGGAGGAGAGGCACTAGAAAAACCACTAATTCTATAGTTACTGCATAATTCTGATAAGCCCATGAAGACAATGGCGATGGTAAAAGAGCATTTATAACAGTGATGGAGGAGCCATGAAGGACACCTTTGTGTGCTTGGTTTGGCCAAGAGAGAGGCCTAGAAGTCAGAGTAGTCTTTAAGTCATTAAATTACCCTTTAAATCATTAAATTGAGGGGTTAGGTGAGAAAAGGAGGAGAGAGCAGAGTCGAAATCTAGCTTCCTGCAGGTTATTTAGAGGCTTTGGGTTGTGTCCCCAGAGTGAACCGAGTGAAAGGAAAGTACGGTTGACACTTGAGCAGAGAAGTCATCAGATCCCTAGGTTAGAATGGAAAGCGTGTGTGTGTGTGTGTGTGTGTGAGAGAGAGAGAGAGAGAGAGAGAGAGAGAGAGAGAGAGAGAGAGACTTATCTGAATGTAGATTCGGAGTCTCTTTCAGGGTAATCTAAGCATATACCTCTCTCTCTCTCTCTCTCTCTCTCTCTCTCTCTCTCTCTCTCTCTCTCTCTCTCTCTCTCTCTGTGTGTGTGTGTGTGTGCGCGCGCGAGCATGCTCTCATGTGCACACAGGTCAGAAGATATTTGGTAGAGTTGGTTTTCTCTCCACCTTTACATGAATTCTAGGATCAACCTCAGATAATCAGGCTCCTTCAGCAAATGCTTGTAAGGCATCTTGCCAGCCTTGGTTTGAATGTATCTATTTATTTCATTTTTCAATTATTCCCACACTGAGAATCAGACCTTGTTGAGATAAACACCCAGGCAAATTCTTTAGAACTGAGTGTCTCCCTGGGCTGCCCAGGTTGGCTTCGAGTTCCTTCCTGGGCCCCAGGGATCCTCCACTTGGATTCTCATAACTAACAGGAACTACAGCTATGCACCTATGCTTTGGCCTCACTATTTTTAAGTGTCACCAAAGAGCAACAGCAATTAAAATGAGTGTGGGAGAAGCTGTGAGGCAGGACTGTCATTCCTGCTACAAAAGATGCTGAGGCAAGAGAGCATAGATGTCCACACAAAAGTTCCCCTTTCAAAGGGACAGCGTAGTTTATTCTGTTACCAAGTATGAGTTACTGTGGCCCGGGAACCTGAGTCAGTTTGTCCCAAACAGCATGCTCCAATGTGGTAAGAGTTTCATGAGGATTTTATAGTTACGAAACAAAAGAAAGTCTTAGGTGGTGGAAATGGCAGGAAGTTGAGTTACTGCAAAGACAAAAAAAAAAAAAGACATTATTACCTTGGCTTGTTGGAAGGCAGCAGTCTGTTATGTTCATGCGTTCAAGGTTTCAGGTGACACGTCACAAGGATATTAGGTCAGAAGCGGGTGGGAGTTGAGATAATTTGACTCCAGATTTGTGATATGCCAACTCTCAGATGAGTCAGCCTTGTGGAATCAATAACATAGGTAATCCTCTTTTCCCTGGTAGCTTTGGTTCACACAAGGGCAAGGCTAGCCTTATCACTGTGAAATACAGCAAAAATATCGGTGCATAAAGAGTATGAAGATCGGATCCCTACGTAATTATTTTCCCTGGTCTGGGATGATCTAATAGCTCTTTGTCCAAGTAGTTACTTTCTGTTAATTGGAGCATTCGGGGTTTCTCACTAAATCCCTTTAGTTTAGTTTTGGTTTTTTTGTGTTCGAGACAAAATCTTTTTGTGGTCTGCCTGGCCACGGATTTATGATGCATCAGCCTCTTCCTTTGTTTCCCAAGTGCTGATATCACAGGCATGTGCCATCCTGCCTAAGTATTTTATGCCGCCACTCAGTCAAACAGTTGCTAACGGCCTAGACGAGGAGTCCGGACTTCCCGCTCTGAATGAGGAGACCCTGCTCTGATATCGTAAACAGTGGTGAAATATGAAGCAGGTGGAGATGAAACTGAACCAACAGAAGTGGGGTAGTTGGGCCTCCATCCTCGAGATGTCCACTTTCAGAGCTTCCAGGAACTGTTTCCAAGAAATGATTACAAGAAGATCCAAGAGTTGTTGGGATGAAGGGGACAGTTGTCGATGAAAGGTGGTGCTTCCCCAAGATGTGTACTGCCTGGAATCTACCAGAATTGCCAATACCAGTGGCTTTTCTCTTCATGAACTCCCTGAGATAATATTCTAGCTAAAAGCACCATTTGGCTCTTATGGTTCCTCTTTTCTTGATCTGGAGACCATCTCTGTCTCAAAGTGAGCAAGTTGGGGTAGACTCTTTGCACCAGCTTGTATTTCTTCCTTGGAGGAGTGTGTTCTCAGCTCCTCTCCTCTCCATTTATCCATCCTTTTTCTGATCTGAGTAACCAGGGATTAGTCACACATCCGCAGATGTTTGGGCACAGCCCAGCTTTGCTTTCTTTGTCCATTCAACAGCCTGTATCGGTGCTTCTATTCCATACACTTTCATAAATGGCAAGGAAGTTGGAATTGTTAACATATATATGTGCTCATGAAGTTGCCATTCAGAAATGGGATTAAAAGTCTCCAATATAGCTGGATCATTGCTATACAATGCTCAATTGGTAGAGCGTCTGTCTAGCATTCAGGAGGCCTGGGTTCAAGCTCCAGAAATGAATGCACCTGTGAGCCCAGGACTCGGGGGGTGAAGGCAGCACAACGGAAGTCCAAGGTCATCCTTGGCTGCATACTGAGGTCTAGGCTATCATGGGTAATGTGAAACCCTGTCTCAAAGAAGGAAGAGAAATTCTTGTTGTTCCAAATGGACATGACCCAGTCGTCTTATTTTTTGAACTTAGTTTTAATAAGTAGCTCTAGTAGGGTATGACTTACCTGGCTTTCTTCTTCAGCAGCTTTCATGTTCACTGAAGGCACAGGTGCACCCTGGCTCTTCTCTGACTCTGGCCCAGCTGCTGTTACTCTGTTCCCAGGCTGTGGTAGTGGTTGTGTTGTCCTGACCATAGTTACCCTGGTGTTCACTAATGCCTTGTACTCAAGATGTTTATTCTCATGCTTGCTTCTCAGAGATTGTGACTCACTGGGTGTTATTCTAGCTCTCCTGTTTCAGACGGATACTCATGTCCATGGTAGTATTCAGGTCAACCAGCATGCACGTGAATAGGGTGACCTGAAAGCCATGGGGGATGTCTGATGTCTATCGGACAAGGCACCAATCTATGAATACAGCATGATATCATTAGGAAATTTTTTTTTCAGTAGTCTTTGGTCCTACACTTGGTCTCTAGGTTATTAAGCCTCCAAGTTCTAGAAGATTAGGCCCAGGCTAAAGGCCCACTTAATCCCACTTCCCACGTTGGCTAATTTGTTACTTCCAGAGCCGTTTTCTTTGGGTGTCTTTCCCTTTGCGAGGACGAACAAGCAAGCCTTGGAGAAAATTGTCATGCAGTGTGTACAGCCACCGCTGTGAACATGGAACATGGCTGGTGCGGTCAGGAGAAAATTTTACGTTTGATTTCATCTTAATTAAAACTTGAATTGTCACCAGAGACATTGGCTGTAGCTATTGCACTGGAACATAAAGTTCCTTGTATGTCAATAGCTCTAGATGTAACATCAACGAATGTGGTCTGCATTCCTGTGTTTTTAAGTCATCAATGAAGTAGCATTTGGCCTGCGAGAACATTAACTTTGAGGCCTGGAGTTAGCTCAGTTAAAACCTGAGTGAACCTTCAAAATCTCCATCTCCAGTTTCCACCCCTCTTTCCTTCTTGGTTTCTTTCTGTCTTCAAACATTTTTTTTTAAGATTTATGTTTATGAGTGTTCTTTCTGCGTGTACACGTTTATCCCGGAAGAGGGCGTCAGATCCCATTGTAGATGATTGTGCACCACCTTGTGGGTGCTGGGAATTGAAACCAGTGCTCTGGAAGAGCAGCCAGTACTCTTAACCACTTAGGCATCTCTGCAGCCCCTCTTGGTTTCTCTCCAATGGGAAGATCTGTAGTCCCCTCTCATTGTAAACTTGAAGTGAGATAATGCCTGCCATCACACTTTTTGGACCAGCGCTTACAGAGTTTTGCTTGTGTATTATTGATCTTCTTGTCGCTGTGGCAAAATACATGACAAATTCCACTGAGAGAAGTGTTTATTTTGTTCCAGATTTTGAGGGTACAATCCATTTTGGCAGGGACTGTACGGTAGCAGGAGTTTGAGACATCTGGTGACATTGCCTTTGGTCAGAAAACCATGACTGTGTGTGCTCAACTTACTTTCTCCTTTTCTTTCAGCCCAGGACTCCAGCCCACGGAATAACGTTACCCATATTTAGGGTGAGTTTTCCCAGGATAACACAATCTAGAAAATCCCACAGCCATACCCTGAGATTTGTCACCTGTGTGACTCTGGATTCTAAATAGACAGTTTTAATCAGAGCTTGTTCTTAGTTGTAAGAATAAAATGTGCTCATTTGGAACAGAGAAACGGTGTATTTTTGGGCTCATGAATGCTTCCCCCCCAATGTTTAGTGTGTCTGTGTGTGACAATACTACTAGCAAAACAGGAGCTTTGGAGCTTGTGTGGGACATATGTGAACAGGCTGAATTATTAAAATATTTCTTGGCTGCAGCTCCCCTCTAATGGCTAGAAGACACTGCCTGGCAACAGGCATCCTGGTCCTCGGGCTCTTACTCTTAACCCCTTTGCAGCAACTTTCCATGGTAATACGGATAAAAAGGGAAGAGTTTGAAACATTACTTTATAAGATTATTTGAACACACACACATATGTATTTAAATACATAAAATTAAACATGTGTATTAAATACATAAATAAATATAACTAAATATATATTTAAATGAGTTATGACATATGGGGTGATAATGCACCCCTCCTCCCCAGGAGCCAGAGACTACCAAAACTGCAGGGTCAGGCATAGGAAACTTCCCTACAAGCTGTTGGTTGAAGGAGTCAGGAGATTCCCCAAACAATAATAGGTGCTTCCATTGCCCATGGTTGCCTACCAGAGTGAAGGTAAGACTCTGTTGCTGAAAACACCTCCTACTTCTGACCACACCAGAACAGTGAAACCGGAGCTGCCCTGGACGTCTTCCGCCCGAGGGCTAGCTCTCGTAGAGTCACAAGTTACTGTGCAGGCTGCCAAGGGAGACAAGCAATGAACTGTTCTACACTGCCATAAAACCTAGAGCCAACACATTGACCATCCCAGCAAGACATCTTTATTTGAGCAATAGTAGTGTTCGCTGTCTAATTAGACACTCAGCAGGAGGGAATCCATGCCTGGTTCTGTGAACCTAGCCAGCTGCCTGTTGCTGGAGAGGTCATAGACCCTGGAGCAGAGCCTACTGCCGTCATTTTCCTAAACCAATATAGTCTCTAACTGCATTCCAAAGCTTCGTCTTTCTACCTCCAGGTAAGTGGAGCGCTCACCCTTCATCAGGTAGAGACCACCAATCACCAAGATTCACTACTGGTCAGAATGCAGAGAAGTGACCATGGGGTTCTCAGCCACAACTGATACATGGGGCTTTATTTTATTTTATTTTCTTAAAAGATGATCTCTGGTTTTGAGCTCTCATGTGGTTGAGGAGGGATTTGAACTTCTGACTCTTCTTTCTCCTCTGGAGTGCTGAGCTTCTAGCCATTCCTCCCCACACCCACTTTGTCCAGTGACTGAGTCTGTCCCCAGCCCTCTCTACTACTTCTCTCTCCTCCTCTTGTTCCTTCTCCCTCCTCCTCCTTTCCTGTACCTCCTCCTCTCCCCATATCTCCTCCCCATCATCTTTTTTGTTGCTTTTTTCATTTGTTTCTTTAGAGATAAGATTTCATGAATTTTTGCTCTTTCCTCCCCCACCTTCCCTAAACCAGGCCTGATTTATACAGAACTGGACCAAATCCAGGACTTTATGTATGCTAGGCAAGCAGTGTGCCATTTGTGATCCCAGTACCTGAGAGCCCCAGGCAGAAGAATCAACAGGACCTGGAGACCAGCTGGAGCTATCTAATGGGGATGGACACACACACACACACACACACACACACACACACACACGTACACTTTCATACCTTAGCTGTCAAAGAAAGTGGATATTTTGAGGGAGAATTGTGCAGTGGATCAATTGCTTTATAACCAGGCCACTGCTGAAAATTTTGTGATAAGGACTGAGAAGGTATCTGAAGAGATGCAGTTGATAATCATTTTAAGGGTGTGTGGGCGCACAGTGGATATTCTGGAGGGCCTAGAAGTGTCTGCGAATGGAGGAAGGCTGTGCATCCTCACCAGTTTCAAAGTCGTTGTGGTTCCATGTCAGATGTGCGTCTTCTGGATGGAGTCCCGTGCGGGTGACGGAAACCATGGAATAGCAGCACTCCCAGAGGACTCTGGCTCAATGCAGCCTGACAGGATCAGGGCTCTGGTGAAGACTGTAGAATGTGAAGAGGCGGTGCTCTGGGTAGCACCACCCCCAACCCCTCTCAAGGGTCAGGACTGTTTCCTCCTTCCTTGTTTAAGAGGAAGGGTGTTATCTTAATCTTATACTCATCCTTGACCTACTGCCTTGTTCACAACTAGAGCTCAACACCCACCTTGAAAGGCAGGTTGGGTAGAGAATTAGTGGGAAACAAGGGGCAGCTGCCCCATGGAACTGCGAGGGAAGGATTGGCACTTGAGTAAACTCAGGGGACCCCAGCATAGGACAAGGAGTTTGGATCTGGGGCTCTGGTGTGTTTGTGACTGGGCAAACCAAAGGAATATTTGGTTTGTCGTGGAAACTGTGGAACCCTCCTTCAGGTAATTGCTTGTTAGTTGTTAGTTACTCTCTGAGACAGAGTCTAAGTGACTCAGGCCAGCCTTCAACAGCTAACAGGCTTCCTCTTCCTTGTAAAGGCTGGAATTACAGGGGTATTTCACCATGCCCAGCAAAGTATTATGTTTTTATTTTAATATGTTAGGTAGGTGTGTGTGTGTGTGTGTGTGTGTGTGTGTGTGTGTGTGTGTGTGTAGGAGGGAGACAATAACAGACTCTCTTATTATATATAGCCCAGTCTAGTCTTGGATTTATCATCCTCCTGCCTCAGGCTTCTGAATGCCGGAACTACAGACAAATATCATTTTGTCCAGTTCTATGAGGTCATAAGGTCAGAGAAAAGATGAGATCCATTCATGTTTCAGAAATATTTATGGCACCTGTTTTCTTAGTTTGTTCATGTTGCTATAGCAAGTGATACCTTAGAGCGGTAATTTATAAAAATGGGAATTGGTTCCTCCCAGGGCTGGAGCATGGAGGTGATGGCCCTGTCTGTATTTGCAGTGTGGCGCTCATTGCTGGGCTTGTCTGTCCTCACATGGTGGACCAAGAAGACTGCAGTCATTTCTTCAACCTCCCCTGATGCTGTCTTGGCTCTTTCTTAATATCTGCCACACAGGATGGAAAAATGCCTTTGTGGGCACTGGGCACACATCTGCCTCCTAACTGTGCTCCATCCACCACCCATTTTTATTATTATGTTTTTTTTTTTTTTTTCGAGACAGGGTTTCTCTGTGTAACAGTCATGGCTATCCTGGAACTTGCTCTGTAGACCAGGCTGGCCTCAGCAAACTCACTGAGATTTGCTTGCCTCTGCCTCCCGAGTACTGGGAATAAAGGTGTGTGCCACCTCCAGGCCCCTGTTTTTAGTATTTTGAGAGATGGTCTCCTTACACTGTCTAGGCTGACTATAATTTGTAATCCTTCTGCCTTAGCTTCCCTATGGACTGGGATGAGAGCCAGCATATCTGTCTCCTCAATGCTTTTATAATGAAGGCAGAGCCTTCATCACCTAAGCACTTCCTAAAGCCCCCACCTCATAATGTGACATCACTGGCAACACGTGAAATTTGGGCTGCACAGAGATGCATGTCTATCCTCTCGATATTCTTCAAAGCTGAGGCAGAAGCTTGAGTTTGAAGCCAGGCTGAGATAATATAATGAAACCTTGTCTCAAAAATAAAATAAAACCCCAAATGAGTTTGGGGTGACATTTAGACATGGTGCATGTATGACGAAAGGCGAAATGGACCCACACTTATGTTATAGTATGGAAAACTGGTGACTAAGTTGAACTTAATTTCAGATCTTCATAATCTTACAATATTGTGGATGTCCCCCAACTTGGGTTGTCTTTGAACATTTAATCACTTGACCTCTTTACTGGGCTGGTGATGTGTGGGCTGCTAAACCACAGCAGCAACTGGTAGCTGTCATCCACGTTATGGGGACATTGCCCAGGGCACGGTGCTACCCAGCTGTGTATTGCGTGGGCAGGCTAGAGGCTCTATATCTCCTCACCCATCCCCTCCCTCTGCTCTCTCGCCATTGGTTTGTTTTAAAGATAGAGTCTCACTTCTAGCAAGAAGCTCACAGTGTTCTTCCTGCCTCAATCTCGGGGCTGCTGGGCTTACAGGTGTACGACTCTATGCTTGGCCTTAAATATGTTTCTGAGCAGGCACAGTGGCGCACACTTCTTCTCCCAGCCCGCATCCTCTAGGCAGAGATGGGAGGATGGAGAGTAAAGATCACCTTCAGTTGCTTAGTGGGTTGAAGGTAGGCCTGAAGTACAAGAGACACTGTGTTAAAAAAAAAACAAACAAAAGCTGCATTTCTCTGAAACTGCATTTGATTCATTTATTTGTGTGTGTGTGTGTGTGTGTGTGTGTGTGTGCATGTGTGTATGTGTGTGTGCAAATGCCATGGTGCTTGGGGAGGTCAGAGGACAATTTACAGAAATCAATCTCTCGTTCTATCATATGGCTCAGAGACCCAGCTCAGGCCACCTGGCTTGGTGGGAAGCATTTTTACCCACTTATGGGCATCGCCAATGCCTCTCTTACTTAAGATATTGTCAATGAGCTATTGAAGCATAATCTCAGAAAAAAAAAAGCCCCAAATCATCTGTCCGCTATTGTTACTCCATCCCTGTGTGCTATTGATGGCGGGTATGACACTAACTGAATCTTTGAACTGTCTCTAGTACAGGAAGTTATGTGTGTCAATACAGGAAGTTATGTGTGTCAATACAGGAAGTTATGTGTGTTTATTTTATTTTGCTAAGACAGGGTCTTCCTGTGGCTCTTGCTGCCTGGACCTCGCTCTGTAGACCAGGCTAGCCTAACTCACAGAGATCTATCTGCCTCTGCTTCTCAAGTTTTAGAATTAAAGGCATGTGCCACCACACCCGGCCTACACCTGCTTATTAAATGCATGACTAAGAGATAATTCAAACGAGAAAGTTGTCCATAGTGACTGCTGTTTCCATGAGTTGGTGTGTGTGTTAATACATACATATTTTATTGTGGAGAGAGATGGATGAATCATGACAGAGAAGCAAAAGCTGTGTGATGGTGGTTGGTGCATGGGCAGTTAAGGAAAAGTGTAATATGAGATCTCACGGGCAGGGAAGAATGGCAGATAAGGGCAGGGCATTCTAGGTGAGGGAAGCGACAAAGAAAGACCCCAAACAAACAAAAGTCCTCCACAAAACCCAGGAGTAGCAATAGCCATCTCCTGTATTGACAGATCCTCAGACTTGATGGATTTGCAAGATCTATATAGAAAAGTGCAGGATGGTATTGGTGTCCTACACGTGTAGGGATATGCTAGGGTTTTAAACACATGATCTCATTTTTTTCCATCTCACTTTTCTAAGAGCAACATGGAATAGCATTCCCATTTTTATTATGCAGAATTAAGGCTCTGGAGGGGCGCTTACCATTAATGGTCAAAAGAGTCACCTTCACGTTGATCCTCTCCAGCATGGCTTATAACCAAGGCTAGTGTAGAATTCCTGTCTTCTGTAACTTTAGACCACACTTTCAACTGTAAATGAGACAAGCGCTAAGTCAGATTATGTTCTACCTTTACTATAAGAAAGAAAGAAAGAAAGAAAGAAAGAAAGAAAGAAAGAAAGAAAGAAAGAAGAAGGAAAGAAGGAAGGAAGGAAGGAAAGAAAGAACAGAAAGAGAAAACATTGCCTCTAGAGGGCCCTGGCAGTGCATGCCATATTGAAATGGTATCAGTAATACATTTTTATGCGCTGTAAGTTTTTCCGTGCTCCACCATCTTTGGTCCATATGTGCTGGGGGTTGGCCAAGCGGGAAGACTGTCGTGTCTAGAAGTTGCGGGAGTCCTTACCGGAGAGGCCACGTCTACTCTTGTTTATTTTACCCATCTCCCTTCCATGCCCGAACAGTTTTCTTTTTCAATCTCTTACTTCCCACTTTCCCCCTCTCTCCTTCTCTCCTCCCCTCCCCGTGTCATTTTGTGTCACTCTTTCAGTAGGAATCACAAATCATCCTCCAGCAACTGTAAACCAGGAAGGATTTACCAGGAAAATATAATCCTCATTCGCTTAAAACAACGGCACGCGGTGCGGTGTCGCCTCATGTTGGTTTAACCGTATCCTGTAATTTGAAGTGGGGTAAGATGCTTCTCTGGTTAAGTCACTGCTCTGGTGCTGGTTGCTATAAGGGTTTCAAGAATATAGATTTCAAAAACACTGAAAGAGTAATTCCAAACAAATGCAGCCACGCTCTGCATACTTGAAACATATTGTCTGAATTTATCTTAAATCTCCGTGTTCCAGAATGTTTCTGTGTGCATGGGTTCGGCCTGGCCGGTGGTTTCTTCATCCATCTCTACCCTGGGTGGGTTGTGTGGAGCAGAACAGAATGGCTTCCATATGGTCCCACTTTGTTGTCGTTTGTAGGGCCTCTGGGTTGGAACCATTTGATCAGAGAAGTCCACCGTCACAGGAATTTGGCTAATGTCAAACCCGAAATATATCCATGTGCACATATATCTGGTCGGAATGAATCTATTCCTGTTTGAACTAGCGGCATTCTTCCGTGCGTTAATTGGTAGTTCTTCTTCCTAAAGTATTGATGAAATTGAGTGTGTGGTTCAAGGCTGATGTTGACAATTGTTCCCAGTTAAAGCCATGAGGGGATCTGTCATCTTTCCAGAAATGGACAGAGATCGCGATACAAAGATTGCCTTGTGCAGAAATCTAAATCTTAAGTTTGAAGAGGAAGCTCGCTGTGTGCTTTATACTGTATCTCCTTTTTCCTTGGTAGAAGTACTTAAAAGTACAGAGGAGTGGTTGAGCCATATCAGTTTAGGTATTGCTATCTGAGGTGGGCTGAGGAGGTCATCAGTTAGGGGTAAGCAAATCTTCCCAGGGCATCTCTCCCTTTGGGGCCTTCCTTCTTGTTTCTGTTCTTTCCCAGCTTCTTCCTTTTCCTTCTATTGTTTTTCCCCCACTTCCTCCCATATCCCCTTCCCCCTCTGCTCTTCCTCTCTCTGTCTGTGAAACCACGTGCTCCAAGTCTGTGTATCTGGCCTGTCTTCCCTCCTGGTTCCCTGTGAGTGTTAGCCGAATGAAAGCCAGATGGACCAGCAGTTCCCACTGTTATCTCCCAGCAGACTCTGGCAAGCCTCCTCCTCTCCCTCCTTTCTTGGCATGACAGGACTATTTGCCTTTATTTAGGGAGACTGTGTTCGCTGCTGTACCTCTTCCCTCCGCTGCAGCACAAGCGGAGAGCTATTCATTCTGTTCTTGCCAAGGTTGGTTGAGGAGAGTGGAGTGTGTGGTGGGTTTATTAGGGAGCCTGCCTAACTTATTTATTTTTCTAAAATAAGTGATTACGGTGCTGGCTGTTAAGGACTCTGGGTAGCAGTATGAAGACTTTTTTTTTTTCCACAGTAAGGTAAAGTCAAGCAAGTTGTGCTTGTGTCCCTCCTGACATTTCCCTGGGGACACTTCTCTTGCCCTAGAGTGACTCAGGGTTGAGCCAGTGGAAGAGAGGGAGGAACAGCGCCAGACACTGCTGGCTCTGTCATGAGGCAAAATGCACTTATTACATTGATGTTGATTTTATTACATCATCCCTAATATCGTATCAACATCAGTTCAACTTTTAAAATGCTCTATTATATTGCTTCCCCACAGCCTATGATTTTTTTTTTTTTTTGACAGGGTCTTAGTAATTCTCAGGAGTTTAGGCCTCTGTGTAGGACAGGACAACCTCCAATTTCAATTACTTCTCCTGCCTCTGCCTCTCAAGTGCTGGGATTCCTGGCCTGTGCCTCTCAACTTTGGTAGGAAATTGCTTTTGTTTGTTTGAGCTGTAATCTTAGGTGTTTCAAGGTGCCCTTGAACTCCTGATCCCCCTTGCCTTCACCTCCCACCTGCAGGGATTACAAACCTGTGCCTTGAAATCTGCCATAACACGTTGCTTTGAAGAAAGATGAACTAAGTTTGGGGGTTTTTTGTTTGTTTATTTGTTTGTTTGTTTTAGACAGGGTTTCTCTGTACAATAGCCCTAGCTATCCGGGAACTAGACAGGCTGACTTGGAATTCAGAGATCTGCCTGCCTCTGCCTCCCGAGTGCTTCGGTTTGGGATTTTAAAAGTAGTGATCTGCGGGTTTACATTTTCATTTAATAATTGACTTTAAAATACTCATTTATTTTAATTTTACATGTATGTGTGTGTGTGTACCTCATGTATGTACATGTACCATGTGTGTACAATCCCTAGGAATACAGATAGGGGGCACTGGATCCTTTGGAACTGGCGTTACAGATGATTGTGAGCCACCATGTAGGTGCTGGGAACTGGATCCAATAAGTCCCCTTAACCACTGAGCCATCTCACCAGCTCTCTTAATATTTGACTTTTAAGTAAATTGAGAGTTACTTGTTATAATTTTCCTAATAATTTAAAAACCCTGCTCTCAATAGTGTATAATTTTACTCTTTGGAAAGAGGACAAGTGCAAAATTTTGTGTCTAAAGTTGTAGAAATTCCTCAAAAACGTTTTTTGAAGTATCTGTCATGTGTTTGTATAAAATTGGATCCGAAGAAACAAACAAGAAACCATTTCATTTTTAGCGAGAACTCTATTGCCTTGAAAATTATATTAGAAATAGGTGGAAATGGCAAGGGAAAAATATACTTAGAAGCCCCACGTCCACACTGCCACCCATTCTTAGGGGCCTGAAGCAGGAGGATGATGCAGGTTTGAGGCCAGGCTGGCCTACATGGAGAGTTCCCAGGTCAGCCTAGACTAGAGTGAAACCCTGTATCAAACAGCTAGTATACATGGGCAAGAGGGGGAGTATACTTGTGTGAGAACAACTTGGGCTTATAAGTGGCCACCATTGGGTATTCAGGTTTGTC
The DNA here is from genome assembly GCF_014885135.2 of Alexandromys fortis. Classification (NCBI taxonomy): domain Eukaryota; kingdom Metazoa; phylum Chordata; class Mammalia; order Rodentia; family Cricetidae; genus Alexandromys; species Alexandromys fortis. Next base: position 3,588,239 of record NW_026067897.1, on the reverse strand, counting down.
CAAGGCCCCTCTTTTGATGTTTATCAGCTTTTCTTGGGGGCTTCATATACTAACGTTATTAAGTGGAGTGCTGGTCTCAAGCATGTAGCAGGACATAAATTCACACATTCTATATAAAGAACAGCTCAACTTCGCTGCGTACAGAGCATTTCTGTGTTTTTAATGTAGGGCAGATAAAACTGAAGATCCGGGAAACATAGCTTGTTTCATTTAATCGACCAGAAAACCAAGCGAGGCAGGGTAGGAGGTGTTGCAGGAATGCACTGTGAAGGGCCTGCTCCTGCGGGGGCCTGACTGCTTCTCTGACACTCGGTAGCTGTTGCTCCTGAGCTGTCAGGAGGGGTTCATTACGTCCGTCTCCCTCATCTGTTTTCTGCTCCTCGCTAATGTTGGCTTCGGCTCTGAGTGAAGTTGTGCTGGTGCATATAACACCAGGAAGGTAGCATCTGCCGAGCCAGAAATAACAATAGGGTATTATATAGCCTGGTTACAAATGAGGTCCCGCCATCTGTGCTACACCTTCTCAAGTGGGACTTGGATGGGGAAAAATTCTGCCTTAAACTTTCATAGATAAGTGTGTTTTACTGATAGACGATGCTGAATTTCTTGTGTCCGTGTGCCTCTGCGAAAGACAGTCCCCGCTTGCGAGTGGGGAGGTTAAGGGGTGAAATAACGTGTTTCTGGTGGCATTCCCAGATCGGACTGAGAAGCACTCCACAATGCCAGACTCACCTGTGGATGTGAAGACACAATCTCGGCTGACCCCTCCAGCGATGCCGCCTCCCCCAACGACTCAAGGAGCACCAAGAACCAGCTCGTTTACCCCGACCACGTGTAAGTACTCAGCTTGTGAACCGAAGTTTTCAGTTTTGAAGGTTCAATTGAAAGTTTTCTGCACGTAGAAAACAATCAAGGAAAAAATAAAATCCCGTATCAATGCTTTATGCAGAATCGAGTGCAGTTGAAAGTGTGCCAGTAGGTAATGGCTATTGAACCCAAACAAAAGGGTCATGTTTTAGGTGTAATTGGCACAACTGTGCATATTTGCCTGCCTTTATATTATTTCTTTAACATTATAATCTGCGACGATTTGAGCAAATGAATAATATTACATTTGTTCTCGTGTTCTGGTTAGGCCTATGATTTTTAATTCATGTTAATGTAGAGCTAGCTCTTTATTTTGGTTGTTCAGTTTCACTTAGAACACAAAAAAATATGCTATAATTATTTCTAGTTACTTCTACCTTGCTTTCTTTATGTCAAATAGCTAGAAATAATGTTAAAATAAAAAGAGCTCACATTCTGAAACCTTAAAAGGGCCATTGCTTGGTGCAACAGTTACCTATAGAAACTTCCTGAATTCAACAGCATGATTTTTGTCACGAACCTGCCGGGCTTTTATCCAAACCTATTCCATTTGTATTCAGCTCAGGTCCTGTTCTATGAGTCGAGTCATTGGGGTGTCCTTCCTCCTGCAGCATTCCAGAAAGGGACAGTAAATTCTGACTCTGACCACCAACTAAGTTCCCCATTTTAACGGAGGTACTCGGTAGGATGGATTTAATCAGTCCCATGGTTCTGGTTAAAAGTGACATCAAGGCTTTGTGAGGCTAAGCAGTGTTTATTTGTTCTCCATGATACTATTAATGGACCATGTGCCATGAAATCATATAAATGAAAAATATCTAATAGGCAAAAATAAATCCATGAGTCTCTAAAGATACATGTCCCAAGCCTTCCTGCAGGACCCCGCTGCCCTTCAAAGGAGCCTTCCAAATGTGTACGGGGCAGAAGGTTGTGACCTTGTCATCCAATGGTTTGTTATCCAAAGTCATGGTGACCCTGTCTGTCTCCTCTGACAAGGCCTGATGAGCTAGCGTTGATAGGTAACTTTGTTCCTCGTTGAGATTAAAGAACATTTAATACTCTGTTCTGCTTTTGCTTTTGAGAAAGGGTCTCCTGTGTAGCCCATGCTGCCCTCAGGCTTGCTATATTATAGTCAAAGGTGACATTGAACTTTTTATCCTCTTGCCTAATCTCCCAAGTGCTGGGATACCAGGAATATGACACAGCACACGCACACCTCCTCTTCCATGCTCACTCTTACATACCGTCATCTTGATGTTCAAATATGTTCAAGTAAGGCCATCATCTTGATGTTCAAACAAGTTGTTCAGGAAGGAATTTAGTAAATTAACTACTGATCCATGCGTTGGGTTAGTTTGAGTTGTCCCCTTTCCCATCCTTAAAATAGCTCCTTAGTAAATCCCAACCCATCCTGTCTTCCTATGTAAAACGTAACATTTCCCCCTAAATAAATGGTTAAGAAATAGGAGGGAAAGAAAATAGCCGTCTAATTGGGTGGTATAAGGTTAAAACTTGAAAGTCCT
>NW_026067897.1:3566216-3585208 GCF_014885135.2 Alexandromys fortis | reverse complement strand
TGCAGCGGTCGGATCAATAAATCACCAGTAATTGATATTTAAACAAATTTAATAACAAAACAGACTCACAAAACCAAGGTTCCAGCGGGGTAGCCAGCGGAAACAGGAGAGCAAGCGGAAGGGCCCGCGCAGCCTCTGCCCGCGCACTATATCAGTAAACATACGCCTGAGGGCAGCCCGCCCCCAAGGGGAGGGCTTATCCCTACATCCACCTTTACATGAATTCTAGGATCAACCTCAGATAATCAGGCTCCTTCAGCAAATGCTTGTAAGGCATCTTGCCAGCCTTGGTTTGAATGTATCTATTTATTTCATTTTTCAATTATTCCCACACTGAGAATCAGACCTTGTTGAGATAAACACCCAGGCAAATTCTTTAGAACTGAGTGTCTCCCTGGGCTGCCCAGGTTGGCTTCGAGTTCCTTCCTGGGCCCCAGGGATCCTCCACTTGGATTCTCATAACTAACAGGAACTACAGCTATGCACCTATGCTTTGGCCTCACTATTTTTAAGTGTCACCAAAGAGCAACAGCAATTAAAATGAGTGTGGGAGAAGCTGTGAGGCAGGACTGTCATTCCTGCTACAAAAGATGCTGAGGCAAGAGAGCATAGATGTCCACACAAAAGTTCCCCTTTCAAAGGGACAGCGTAGTTTATTCTGTTACCAAGTATGAGTTACTGTGGCCCGGGAACCTGAGTCAGTTTGTCCCAAACAGCATGCTCCAATGTGGTAAGAGTTTCATGAGGATTTTATAGTTACGAAACAAAAGAAAGTCTTAGGTGGTGGAAATGGCAGGAAGTTGAGTTACTGCAAAGACAAAAAAAAAAAAAGACATTATTACCTTGGCTTGTTGGAAGGCAGCAGTCTGTTATGTTCATGCGTTCAAGGTTTCAGGTGACACGTCACAAGGATATTAGGTCAGAAGCGGGTGGGAGTTGAGATAATTTGACTCCAGATTTGTGATATGCCAACTCTCAGATGAGTCAGCCTTGTGGAATCAATAACATAGGTAATCCTCTTTTCCCTGGTAGCTTTGGTTCACACAAGGGCAAGGCTAGCCTTATCACTGTGAAATACAGCAAAAATATCGGTGCATAAAGAGTATGAAGATCGGATCCCTACGTAATTATTTTCCCTGGTCTGGGATGATCTAATAGCTCTTTGTCCAAGTAGTTACTTTCTGTTAATTGGAGCATTCGGGGTTTCTCACTAAATCCCTTTAGTTTAGTTTTGGTTTTTTTGTGTTCGAGACAAAATCTTTTTGTGGTCTGCCTGGCCACGGATTTATGATGCATCAGCCTCTTCCTTTGTTTCCCAAGTGCTGATATCACAGGCATGTGCCATCCTGCCTAAGTATTTTATGCCGCCACTCAGTCAAACAGTTGCTAACGGCCTAGACGAGGAGTCCGGACTTCCCGCTCTGAATGAGGAGACCCTGCTCTGATATCGTAAACAGTGGTGAAATATGAAGCAGGTGGAGATGAAACTGAACCAACAGAAGTGGGGTAGTTGGGCCTCCATCCTCGAGATGTCCACTTTCAGAGCTTCCAGGAACTGTTTCCAAGAAATGATTACAAGAAGATCCAAGAGTTGTTGGGATGAAGGGGACAGTTGTCGATGAAAGGTGGTGCTTCCCCAAGATGTGTACTGCCTGGAATCTACCAGAATTGCCAATACCAGTGGCTTTTCTCTTCATGAACTCCCTGAGATAATATTCTAGCTAAAAGCACCATTTGGCTCTTATGGTTCCTCTTTTCTTGATCTGGAGACCATCTCTGTCTCAAAGTGAGCAAGTTGGGGTAGACTCTTTGCACCAGCTTGTATTTCTTCCTTGGAGGAGTGTGTTCTCAGCTCCTCTCCTCTCCATTTATCCATCCTTTTTCTGATCTGAGTAACCAGGGATTAGTCACACATCCGCAGATGTTTGGGCACAGCCCAGCTTTGCTTTCTTTGTCCATTCAACAGCCTGTATCGGTGCTTCTATTCCATACACTTTCATAAATGGCAAGGAAGTTGGAATTGTTAACATATATATGTGCTCATGAAGTTGCCATTCAGAAATGGGATTAAAAGTCTCCAATATAGCTGGATCATTGCTATACAATGCTCAATTGGTAGAGCGTCTGTCTAGCATTCAGGAGGCCTGGGTTCAAGCTCCAGAAATGAATGCACCTGTGAGCCCAGGACTCGGGGGGTGAAGGCAGCACAACGGAAGTCCAAGGTCATCCTTGGCTGCATACTGAGGTCTAGGCTATCATGGGTAATGTGAAACCCTGTCTCAAAGAAGGAAGAGAAATTCTTGTTGTTCCAAATGGACATGACCCAGTCGTCTTATTTTTTGAACTTAGTTTTAATAAGTAGCTCTAGTAGGGTATGACTTACCTGGCTTTCTTCTTCAGCAGCTTTCATGTTCACTGAAGGCACAGGTGCACCCTGGCTCTTCTCTGACTCTGGCCCAGCTGCTGTTACTCTGTTCCCAGGCTGTGGTAGTGGTTGTGTTGTCCTGACCATAGTTACCCTGGTGTTCACTAATGCCTTGTACTCAAGATGTTTATTCTCATGCTTGCTTCTCAGAGATTGTGACTCACTGGGTGTTATTCTAGCTCTCCTGTTTCAGACGGATACTCATGTCCATGGTAGTATTCAGGTCAACCAGCATGCACGTGAATAGGGTGACCTGAAAGCCATGGGGGATGTCTGATGTCTATCGGACAAGGCACCAATCTATGAATACAGCATGATATCATTAGGAAATTTTTTTTTCAGTAGTCTTTGGTCCTACACTTGGTCTCTAGGTTATTAAGCCTCCAAGTTCTAGAAGATTAGGCCCAGGCTAAAGGCCCACTTAATCCCACTTCCCACGTTGGCTAATTTGTTACTTCCAGAGCCGTTTTCTTTGGGTGTCTTTCCCTTTGCGAGGACGAACAAGCAAGCCTTGGAGAAAATTGTCATGCAGTGTGTACAGCCACCGCTGTGAACATGGAACATGGCTGGTGCGGTCAGGAGAAAATTTTACGTTTGATTTCATCTTAATTAAAACTTGAATTGTCACCAGAGACATTGGCTGTAGCTATTGCACTGGAACATAAAGTTCCTTGTATGTCAATAGCTCTAGATGTAACATCAACGAATGTGGTCTGCATTCCTGTGTTTTTAAGTCATCAATGAAGTAGCATTTGGCCTGCGAGAACATTAACTTTGAGGCCTGGAGTTAGCTCAGTTAAAACCTGAGTGAACCTTCAAAATCTCCATCTCCAGTTTCCACCCCTCTTTCCTTCTTGGTTTCTTTCTGTCTTCAAACATTTTTTTTTAAGATTTATGTTTATGAGTGTTCTTTCTGCGTGTACACGTTTATCCCGGAAGAGGGCGTCAGATCCCATTGTAGATGATTGTGCACCACCTTGTGGGTGCTGGGAATTGAAACCAGTGCTCTGGAAGAGCAGCCAGTACTCTTAACCACTTAGGCATCTCTGCAGCCCCTCTTGGTTTCTCTCCAATGGGAAGATCTGTAGTCCCCTCTCATTGTAAACTTGAAGTGAGATAATGCCTGCCATCACACTTTTTGGACCAGCGCTTACAGAGTTTTGCTTGTGTATTATTGATCTTCTTGTCGCTGTGGCAAAATACATGACAAATTCCACTGAGAGAAGTGTTTATTTTGTTCCAGATTTTGAGGGTACAATCCATTTTGGCAGGGACTGTACGGTAGCAGGAGTTTGAGACATCTGGTGACATTGCCTTTGGTCAGAAAACCATGACTGTGTGTGCTCAACTTACTTTCTCCTTTTCTTTCAGCCCAGGACTCCAGCCCACGGAATAACGTTACCCATATTTAGGGTGAGTTTTCCCAGGATAACACAATCTAGAAAATCCCACAGCCATACCCTGAGATTTGTCACCTGTGTGACTCTGGATTCTAAATAGACAGTTTTAATCAGAGCTTGTTCTTAGTTGTAAGAATAAAATGTGCTCATTTGGAACAGAGAAACGGTGTATTTTTGGGCTCATGAATGCTTCCCCCCCAATGTTTAGTGTGTCTGTGTGTGACAATACTACTAGCAAAACAGGAGCTTTGGAGCTTGTGTGGGACATATGTGAACAGGCTGAATTATTAAAATATTTCTTGGCTGCAGCTCCCCTCTAATGGCTAGAAGACACTGCCTGGCAACAGGCATCCTGGTCCTCGGGCTCTTACTCTTAACCCCTTTGCAGCAACTTTCCATGGTAATACGGATAAAAAGGGAAGAGTTTGAAACATTACTTTATAAGATTATTTGAACACACACACATATGTATTTAAATACATAAAATTAAACATGTGTATTAAATACATAAATAAATATAACTAAATATATATTTAAATGAGTTATGACATATGGGGTGATAATGCACCCCTCCTCCCCAGGAGCCAGAGACTACCAAAACTGCAGGGTCAGGCATAGGAAACTTCCCTACAAGCTGTTGGTTGAAGGAGTCAGGAGATTCCCCAAACAATAATAGGTGCTTCCATTGCCCATGGTTGCCTACCAGAGTGAAGGTAAGACTCTGTTGCTGAAAACACCTCCTACTTCTGACCACACCAGAACAGTGAAACCGGAGCTGCCCTGGACGTCTTCCGCCCGAGGGCTAGCTCTCGTAGAGTCACAAGTTACTGTGCAGGCTGCCAAGGGAGACAAGCAATGAACTGTTCTACACTGCCATAAAACCTAGAGCCAACACATTGACCATCCCAGCAAGACATCTTTATTTGAGCAATAGTAGTGTTCGCTGTCTAATTAGACACTCAGCAGGAGGGAATCCATGCCTGGTTCTGTGAACCTAGCCAGCTGCCTGTTGCTGGAGAGGTCATAGACCCTGGAGCAGAGCCTACTGCCGTCATTTTCCTAAACCAATATAGTCTCTAACTGCATTCCAAAGCTTCGTCTTTCTACCTCCAGGTAAGTGGAGCGCTCACCCTTCATCAGGTAGAGACCACCAATCACCAAGATTCACTACTGGTCAGAATGCAGAGAAGTGACCATGGGGTTCTCAGCCACAACTGATACATGGGGCTTTATTTTATTTTATTTTCTTAAAAGATGATCTCTGGTTTTGAGCTCTCATGTGGTTGAGGAGGGATTTGAACTTCTGACTCTTCTTTCTCCTCTGGAGTGCTGAGCTTCTAGCCATTCCTCCCCACACCCACTTTGTCCAGTGACTGAGTCTGTCCCCAGCCCTCTCTACTACTTCTCTCTCCTCCTCTTGTTCCTTCTCCCTCCTCCTCCTTTCCTGTACCTCCTCCTCTCCCCATATCTCCTCCCCATCATCTTTTTTGTTGCTTTTTTCATTTGTTTCTTTAGAGATAAGATTTCATGAATTTTTGCTCTTTCCTCCCCCACCTTCCCTAAACCAGGCCTGATTTATACAGAACTGGACCAAATCCAGGACTTTATGTATGCTAGGCAAGCAGTGTGCCATTTGTGATCCCAGTACCTGAGAGCCCCAGGCAGAAGAATCAACAGGACCTGGAGACCAGCTGGAGCTATCTAATGGGGATGGACACACACACACACACACACACACACACACACACACACGTACACTTTCATACCTTAGCTGTCAAAGAAAGTGGATATTTTGAGGGAGAATTGTGCAGTGGATCAATTGCTTTATAACCAGGCCACTGCTGAAAATTTTGTGATAAGGACTGAGAAGGTATCTGAAGAGATGCAGTTGATAATCATTTTAAGGGTGTGTGGGCGCACAGTGGATATTCTGGAGGGCCTAGAAGTGTCTGCGAATGGAGGAAGGCTGTGCATCCTCACCAGTTTCAAAGTCGTTGTGGTTCCATGTCAGATGTGCGTCTTCTGGATGGAGTCCCGTGCGGGTGACGGAAACCATGGAATAGCAGCACTCCCAGAGGACTCTGGCTCAATGCAGCCTGACAGGATCAGGGCTCTGGTGAAGACTGTAGAATGTGAAGAGGCGGTGCTCTGGGTAGCACCACCCCCAACCCCTCTCAAGGGTCAGGACTGTTTCCTCCTTCCTTGTTTAAGAGGAAGGGTGTTATCTTAATCTTATACTCATCCTTGACCTACTGCCTTGTTCACAACTAGAGCTCAACACCCACCTTGAAAGGCAGGTTGGGTAGAGAATTAGTGGGAAACAAGGGGCAGCTGCCCCATGGAACTGCGAGGGAAGGATTGGCACTTGAGTAAACTCAGGGGACCCCAGCATAGGACAAGGAGTTTGGATCTGGGGCTCTGGTGTGTTTGTGACTGGGCAAACCAAAGGAATATTTGGTTTGTCGTGGAAACTGTGGAACCCTCCTTCAGGTAATTGCTTGTTAGTTGTTAGTTACTCTCTGAGACAGAGTCTAAGTGACTCAGGCCAGCCTTCAACAGCTAACAGGCTTCCTCTTCCTTGTAAAGGCTGGAATTACAGGGGTATTTCACCATGCCCAGCAAAGTATTATGTTTTTATTTTAATATGTTAGGTAGGTGTGTGTGTGTGTGTGTGTGTGTGTGTGTGTGTGTGTGTGTGTGTAGGAGGGAGACAATAACAGACTCTCTTATTATATATAGCCCAGTCTAGTCTTGGATTTATCATCCTCCTGCCTCAGGCTTCTGAATGCCGGAACTACAGACAAATATCATTTTGTCCAGTTCTATGAGGTCATAAGGTCAGAGAAAAGATGAGATCCATTCATGTTTCAGAAATATTTATGGCACCTGTTTTCTTAGTTTGTTCATGTTGCTATAGCAAGTGATACCTTAGAGCGGTAATTTATAAAAATGGGAATTGGTTCCTCCCAGGGCTGGAGCATGGAGGTGATGGCCCTGTCTGTATTTGCAGTGTGGCGCTCATTGCTGGGCTTGTCTGTCCTCACATGGTGGACCAAGAAGACTGCAGTCATTTCTTCAACCTCCCCTGATGCTGTCTTGGCTCTTTCTTAATATCTGCCACACAGGATGGAAAAATGCCTTTGTGGGCACTGGGCACACATCTGCCTCCTAACTGTGCTCCATCCACCACCCATTTTTATTATTATGTTTTTTTTTTTTTTTTCGAGACAGGGTTTCTCTGTGTAACAGTCATGGCTATCCTGGAACTTGCTCTGTAGACCAGGCTGGCCTCAGCAAACTCACTGAGATTTGCTTGCCTCTGCCTCCCGAGTACTGGGAATAAAGGTGTGTGCCACCTCCAGGCCCCTGTTTTTAGTATTTTGAGAGATGGTCTCCTTACACTGTCTAGGCTGACTATAATTTGTAATCCTTCTGCCTTAGCTTCCCTATGGACTGGGATGAGAGCCAGCATATCTGTCTCCTCAATGCTTTTATAATGAAGGCAGAGCCTTCATCACCTAAGCACTTCCTAAAGCCCCCACCTCATAATGTGACATCACTGGCAACACGTGAAATTTGGGCTGCACAGAGATGCATGTCTATCCTCTCGATATTCTTCAAAGCTGAGGCAGAAGCTTGAGTTTGAAGCCAGGCTGAGATAATATAATGAAACCTTGTCTCAAAAATAAAATAAAACCCCAAATGAGTTTGGGGTGACATTTAGACATGGTGCATGTATGACGAAAGGCGAAATGGACCCACACTTATGTTATAGTATGGAAAACTGGTGACTAAGTTGAACTTAATTTCAGATCTTCATAATCTTACAATATTGTGGATGTCCCCCAACTTGGGTTGTCTTTGAACATTTAATCACTTGACCTCTTTACTGGGCTGGTGATGTGTGGGCTGCTAAACCACAGCAGCAACTGGTAGCTGTCATCCACGTTATGGGGACATTGCCCAGGGCACGGTGCTACCCAGCTGTGTATTGCGTGGGCAGGCTAGAGGCTCTATATCTCCTCACCCATCCCCTCCCTCTGCTCTCTCGCCATTGGTTTGTTTTAAAGATAGAGTCTCACTTCTAGCAAGAAGCTCACAGTGTTCTTCCTGCCTCAATCTCGGGGCTGCTGGGCTTACAGGTGTACGACTCTATGCTTGGCCTTAAATATGTTTCTGAGCAGGCACAGTGGCGCACACTTCTTCTCCCAGCCCGCATCCTCTAGGCAGAGATGGGAGGATGGAGAGTAAAGATCACCTTCAGTTGCTTAGTGGGTTGAAGGTAGGCCTGAAGTACAAGAGACACTGTGTTAAAAAAAAAACAAACAAAAGCTGCATTTCTCTGAAACTGCATTTGATTCATTTATTTGTGTGTGTGTGTGTGTGTGTGTGTGTGTGTGCATGTGTGTATGTGTGTGTGCAAATGCCATGGTGCTTGGGGAGGTCAGAGGACAATTTACAGAAATCAATCTCTCGTTCTATCATATGGCTCAGAGACCCAGCTCAGGCCACCTGGCTTGGTGGGAAGCATTTTTACCCACTTATGGGCATCGCCAATGCCTCTCTTACTTAAGATATTGTCAATGAGCTATTGAAGCATAATCTCAGAAAAAAAAAAGCCCCAAATCATCTGTCCGCTATTGTTACTCCATCCCTGTGTGCTATTGATGGCGGGTATGACACTAACTGAATCTTTGAACTGTCTCTAGTACAGGAAGTTATGTGTGTCAATACAGGAAGTTATGTGTGTCAATACAGGAAGTTATGTGTGTTTATTTTATTTTGCTAAGACAGGGTCTTCCTGTGGCTCTTGCTGCCTGGACCTCGCTCTGTAGACCAGGCTAGCCTAACTCACAGAGATCTATCTGCCTCTGCTTCTCAAGTTTTAGAATTAAAGGCATGTGCCACCACACCCGGCCTACACCTGCTTATTAAATGCATGACTAAGAGATAATTCAAACGAGAAAGTTGTCCATAGTGACTGCTGTTTCCATGAGTTGGTGTGTGTGTTAATACATACATATTTTATTGTGGAGAGAGATGGATGAATCATGACAGAGAAGCAAAAGCTGTGTGATGGTGGTTGGTGCATGGGCAGTTAAGGAAAAGTGTAATATGAGATCTCACGGGCAGGGAAGAATGGCAGATAAGGGCAGGGCATTCTAGGTGAGGGAAGCGACAAAGAAAGACCCCAAACAAACAAAAGTCCTCCACAAAACCCAGGAGTAGCAATAGCCATCTCCTGTATTGACAGATCCTCAGACTTGATGGATTTGCAAGATCTATATAGAAAAGTGCAGGATGGTATTGGTGTCCTACACGTGTAGGGATATGCTAGGGTTTTAAACACATGATCTCATTTTTTTCCATCTCACTTTTCTAAGAGCAACATGGAATAGCATTCCCATTTTTATTATGCAGAATTAAGGCTCTGGAGGGGCGCTTACCATTAATGGTCAAAAGAGTCACCTTCACGTTGATCCTCTCCAGCATGGCTTATAACCAAGGCTAGTGTAGAATTCCTGTCTTCTGTAACTTTAGACCACACTTTCAACTGTAAATGAGACAAGCGCTAAGTCAGATTATGTTCTACCTTTACTATAAGAAAGAAAGAAAGAAAGAAAGAAAGAAAGAAAGAAAGAAAGAAAGAAAGAAGAAGGAAAGAAGGAAGGAAGGAAGGAAAGAAAGAACAGAAAGAGAAAACATTGCCTCTAGAGGGCCCTGGCAGTGCATGCCATATTGAAATGGTATCAGTAATACATTTTTATGCGCTGTAAGTTTTTCCGTGCTCCACCATCTTTGGTCCATATGTGCTGGGGGTTGGCCAAGCGGGAAGACTGTCGTGTCTAGAAGTTGCGGGAGTCCTTACCGGAGAGGCCACGTCTACTCTTGTTTATTTTACCCATCTCCCTTCCATGCCCGAACAGTTTTCTTTTTCAATCTCTTACTTCCCACTTTCCCCCTCTCTCCTTCTCTCCTCCCCTCCCCGTGTCATTTTGTGTCACTCTTTCAGTAGGAATCACAAATCATCCTCCAGCAACTGTAAACCAGGAAGGATTTACCAGGAAAATATAATCCTCATTCGCTTAAAACAACGGCACGCGGTGCGGTGTCGCCTCATGTTGGTTTAACCGTATCCTGTAATTTGAAGTGGGGTAAGATGCTTCTCTGGTTAAGTCACTGCTCTGGTGCTGGTTGCTATAAGGGTTTCAAGAATATAGATTTCAAAAACACTGAAAGAGTAATTCCAAACAAATGCAGCCACGCTCTGCATACTTGAAACATATTGTCTGAATTTATCTTAAATCTCCGTGTTCCAGAATGTTTCTGTGTGCATGGGTTCGGCCTGGCCGGTGGTTTCTTCATCCATCTCTACCCTGGGTGGGTTGTGTGGAGCAGAACAGAATGGCTTCCATATGGTCCCACTTTGTTGTCGTTTGTAGGGCCTCTGGGTTGGAACCATTTGATCAGAGAAGTCCACCGTCACAGGAATTTGGCTAATGTCAAACCCGAAATATATCCATGTGCACATATATCTGGTCGGAATGAATCTATTCCTGTTTGAACTAGCGGCATTCTTCCGTGCGTTAATTGGTAGTTCTTCTTCCTAAAGTATTGATGAAATTGAGTGTGTGGTTCAAGGCTGATGTTGACAATTGTTCCCAGTTAAAGCCATGAGGGGATCTGTCATCTTTCCAGAAATGGACAGAGATCGCGATACAAAGATTGCCTTGTGCAGAAATCTAAATCTTAAGTTTGAAGAGGAAGCTCGCTGTGTGCTTTATACTGTATCTCCTTTTTCCTTGGTAGAAGTACTTAAAAGTACAGAGGAGTGGTTGAGCCATATCAGTTTAGGTATTGCTATCTGAGGTGGGCTGAGGAGGTCATCAGTTAGGGGTAAGCAAATCTTCCCAGGGCATCTCTCCCTTTGGGGCCTTCCTTCTTGTTTCTGTTCTTTCCCAGCTTCTTCCTTTTCCTTCTATTGTTTTTCCCCCACTTCCTCCCATATCCCCTTCCCCCTCTGCTCTTCCTCTCTCTGTCTGTGAAACCACGTGCTCCAAGTCTGTGTATCTGGCCTGTCTTCCCTCCTGGTTCCCTGTGAGTGTTAGCCGAATGAAAGCCAGATGGACCAGCAGTTCCCACTGTTATCTCCCAGCAGACTCTGGCAAGCCTCCTCCTCTCCCTCCTTTCTTGGCATGACAGGACTATTTGCCTTTATTTAGGGAGACTGTGTTCGCTGCTGTACCTCTTCCCTCCGCTGCAGCACAAGCGGAGAGCTATTCATTCTGTTCTTGCCAAGGTTGGTTGAGGAGAGTGGAGTGTGTGGTGGGTTTATTAGGGAGCCTGCCTAACTTATTTATTTTTCTAAAATAAGTGATTACGGTGCTGGCTGTTAAGGACTCTGGGTAGCAGTATGAAGACTTTTTTTTTTTCCACAGTAAGGTAAAGTCAAGCAAGTTGTGCTTGTGTCCCTCCTGACATTTCCCTGGGGACACTTCTCTTGCCCTAGAGTGACTCAGGGTTGAGCCAGTGGAAGAGAGGGAGGAACAGCGCCAGACACTGCTGGCTCTGTCATGAGGCAAAATGCACTTATTACATTGATGTTGATTTTATTACATCATCCCTAATATCGTATCAACATCAGTTCAACTTTTAAAATGCTCTATTATATTGCTTCCCCACAGCCTATGATTTTTTTTTTTTTTTGACAGGGTCTTAGTAATTCTCAGGAGTTTAGGCCTCTGTGTAGGACAGGACAACCTCCAATTTCAATTACTTCTCCTGCCTCTGCCTCTCAAGTGCTGGGATTCCTGGCCTGTGCCTCTCAACTTTGGTAGGAAATTGCTTTTGTTTGTTTGAGCTGTAATCTTAGGTGTTTCAAGGTGCCCTTGAACTCCTGATCCCCCTTGCCTTCACCTCCCACCTGCAGGGATTACAAACCTGTGCCTTGAAATCTGCCATAACACGTTGCTTTGAAGAAAGATGAACTAAGTTTGGGTTTTTTTTGTTTGTTTATTTGTTTGTTTGTTTTAGACAGGGTTTCTCTGTACAATAGCCCTAGCTATCCGGGAACTAGACAGGCTGACTTGGAATTCAGAGATCTGCCTGCCTCTGCCTCCCGAGTGCTTCGGTTTGGGATTTTAAAAGTAGTGATCTGCGGGTTTACATTTTCATTTAATAATTGACTTTAAAATACTCATTTATTTTAATTTTACATGTATGTGTGTGTGTGTACCTCATGTATGTACATGTACCATGTGTGTACAATCCCTAGGAATACAGATAGGGGGCACTGGATCCTTTGGAACTGGCGTTACAGATGATTGTGAGCCACCATGTAGGTGCTGGGAACTGGATCCAATAAGTCCCCTTAACCACTGAGCCATCTCACCAGCTCTCTTAATATTTGACTTTTAAGTAAATTGAGAGTTACTTGTTATAATTTTCCTAATAATTTAAAAACCCTGCTCTCAATAGTGTATAATTTTACTCTTTGGAAAGAGGACAAGTGCAAAATTTTGTGTCTAAAGTTGTAGAAATTCCTCAAAAACGTTTTTTGAAGTATCTGTCATGTGTTTGTATAAAATTGGATCCGAAGAAACAAACAAGAAACCATTTCATTTTTAGCGAGAACTCTATTGCCTTGAAAATTATATTAGAAATAGGTGGAAATGGCAAGGGAAAAATATACTTAGAAGCCCCACGTCCACACTGCCACCCATTCTTAGGGGCCTGAAGCAGGAGGATGATGCAGGTTTGAGGCCAGGCTGGCCTACATGGAGAGTTCCCAGGTCAGCCTAGACTAGAGTGAAACCCTGTATCAAACAGCTAGTATACATGGGCAAGAGGGGGAGTATACTTGTGTGAGAACAACTTGGGCTTATAAGTGGCCACCATTGGGTATTCAGGTTTGTCCATGGCCCCTCTTTTGATGTTTATCAGCTTTTCTTGGGGGCTTCATATACTAACGTTATTAAGTGGAGTGCTGGTCTCAAGCATGTAGCAGGACATAAATTCACACATTCTATATAAAGAACAGCTCAACTTCGCTGCGTACAGAGCATTTCTGTGTTTTTAATGTAGGGCAGATAAAACTGAAGATCCGGGAAACATAGCTTGTTTCATTTAATCGACCAGAAAACCAAGCGAGGCAGGGTAGGAGGTGTTGCAGGAATGCACTGTGAAGGGCCTGCTCCTGCGGGGGCCTGACTGCTTCTCTGACACTCGGTAGCTGTTGCTCCTGAGCTGTCAGGAGGGGTTCATTACGTCCGTCTCCCTCATCTGTTTTCTGCTCCTCGCTAATGTTGGCTTCGGCTCTGAGTGAAGTTGTGCTGGTGCATATAACACCAGGAAGGTAGCATCTGCCGAGCCAGAAATAACAATAGGGTATTATATAGCCTGGTTACAAATGAGGTCCCGCCATCTGTGCTACACCTTCTCAAGTGGGACTTGGATGGGGAAAAATTCTGCCTTAAACTTTCATAGATAAGTGTGTTTTACTGATAGACGATGCTGAATTTCTTGTGTCCGTGTGCCTCTGCTAAAGACAGTCCCCGCTTGCGAGTGGGGAGGTTAAGGGGTGAAATAACGTGTTTCTGGTGGCATTCCCAGATCGGACTGAGAAGCACTCCACAATGCCAGACTCACCTGTGGATGTGAAGACACAATCTCGGCTGACCCCTCCAGCGATGCCGCCTCCCCCAACGACTCAAGGAGCACCAAGAACCAGCTCGTTTACCCCGACCACGTGTAAGTACTCAGCTTGTGAACCGAAGTTTTCAGTTTTGAAGGTTCAATTGAAAGTTTTCTGCACGTAGAAAACAATCAAGGAAAAAATAAAATCCCGTATCAATGCTTTATGCAGAATCGAGTGCAGTTGAAAGTGTGCCAGTAGGTAATGGCTATTGAACCCAAACAAAAGGGTCATGTTTTAGGTGTAATTGGCACAACTGTGCATATTTGCCTGCCTTTATATTATTTCTTTAACATTATAATCTGCGACGATTTGAGCAAATGAATAATATTACATTTGTTCTCGTGTTCTGGTTAGGCCTATGATTTTTAATTCATGTTAATGTAGAGCTAGCTCTTTATTTTGGTTGTTCAGTTTCACTTAGAACACAAAAAAATATGCTATAATTATTTCTAGTTACTTCTACCTTGCTTTCTTTATGTCAAATAGCTAGAAATAATGTTAAAATAAAAAGAGCTCACATTCTGAAACCTTAAAAGGGCCATTGCTTGGTGCAACAGTTACCTATAGAAACTTCCTGAATTCAACAGCATGATTTTTGTCACGAACCTGCCGGGCTTTTATCCAAACCTATTCCATTTGTATTCAGCTCAGGTCCTGTTCTATGAGTCGAGTCATTGGGGTGTCCTTCCTCCTGCAGCATTCCAGAAAGGGACAGTAAATTCTGACTCTGACCACCAACTAAGTTCCCCATTTTAACGGAGGTACTCGGTAGGATGGATTTAATCAGTCCCATGGTTCTGGTTAAAAGTGACATCAAGGCTTTGTGAGGCTAAGCAGTGTTTATTTGTTCTCCATGATACTATTAATGGACCATGTGCCATGAAATCATATAAATGAAAAATATCTAATAGGCAAAAATAAATCCATGAGTCTCTAAAGATACATGTCCCAAGCCTTCCTGCAGGACCCCGCTGCCCTTCAAAGGAGCCTTCCAAATGTGTACGGGGCAGAAGGTTGTGACCTTGTCATCCAATGGTTTGTTATCCAAAGTCATGGTGACCCTGTCTGTCTCCTCTGACAAGGCCTGATGAGCTAGCGTTGATAGGTAACTTTGTTCCTCGTTGAGATTAAAGAACATTTAATACTCTGTTCTGCTTTTGCTTTTGAGAAAGGGTCTCCTGTGTAGCCCATGCTGCCCTCAGGCTTGCTATATTATAGTCAAAGGTGACATTGAACTTTTTATCCTCTTGCCTAATCTCCCAAGTGCTGGGATACCAGGAATATGACACAGCACACGCACACCTCCTCTTCCATGCTCACTCTTACATACCGTCATCTTGATGTTCAAATATGTTCAAGTAAGGCCATCATCTTGATGTTCAAACAAGTTGTTCAGGAAGGAATTTAGTAAATTAACTACTGATCCATGCGTTGGGTTAGTTTGAGTTGTCCCCTTTCCCATCCTTAAAATAGCTCCTTAGTAAATCCCAACCCATCCTGTCTTCCTATGTAAAACGTAACATTTCCCCCTAAATAAATGGTTAAGAAATAGGAGGGAAAGAAAATAGCCGTCTAATTGGGTGGTATAAGGTTAAAACTTGAAAGTCCTCTTCCTATAAACACAGCTGTCAGTTGTGTGTACAAAACATGATTAAGAATGCTCAGTGATAAATTTAGTCCCCACCAAATGTACACTTTCTCTCGGGGACCGGTTTGGGGAGAAACTGTCCTGTTCTGTTGATGTAAGCCTGTGACAAAAGCCTGACTTCCAAAGCTGTTTGTGCTATGTTTGAAGCGTTTCAGGTGCTGGCATATGTGAAGGGAGGCAGGGGTGGCTCCATGCGGCAGCAGGCTCCATTTATTATCAGCTTCTGTGCAGCAGGCCGCCCCTCACTGTGAGCAGGAGACCTGAGCTGACAGAGATCCCCAGGCCGGGGATGCCCTGATGGCCAAGCATTTTGCCAAGTGTCCCAATATTTTTGAAAACACACAGCCACTAGATTTCAGGACAAGGACCCTTAGTGGCAGTTCTTTCCTTCCTTCTCCTTGTACACTGATTTACTTTTCTCCTTCTGGTTTTATGCCCTTGACAGTAACAAATGGCACCAGCCATTCACCTACGGCCTTGAATGGCGCCCCCTCGCCGCCCAATGGCTTTAGCAATGGGCCTTCCTCTTCCTCTTCCTCTTCTCTGGCTAATCAACAGCTGCCCCCAGCCTGTGGTGCTAGGCAACTCAGCAAGCTGAAACGATTTCTTACTACCCTGCAGCAGTTTGGCAATGACATTTCACCGGAGATTGGAGAAAGAGTCCGCACCCTCGTACTAGGACTGGTGGTAAGCGCACAGAAAGAAGTCTGTTTTCTGGGACAAGAGGCCGTGTGTGCCTTGGGAGTGGAGCGGGTAAGGCAGGAAAAGTAGATGCCCCAACCCCACAGCAGTTTCTATGTCTTCAGGTATTGAGCAAGTCTGTCTGTTTCTACAGTAAAGGGTTTTTCAGTTCTGCATTCTGAATGGACTCTACCGTAGTCAATATTACTATTGGACTGATAACTATATAGGGATATAGGCAGTTGTTGACTTGCTCATAAGTACATGGGTGTGTATGCATATGTGTGCACAGATGTGTTTATATGCTGTGTATTACATGGATATGTATATAGACATATATATGTGTGTGTTTATACAATATGTACACGTGTTTGTAGATCCTTCTCATAAGCATAGTCTCCTGGCATGGTTAAGGGCTATCTACAGTAGTAGAGTGGTTTGTTATGTTAATGAGTCACTTAATCCAATTGAATGCTTATTTTAATGTCCCTGCTTTAAGAACTTTACTACTGGCTTAGATGAACAAGAATTTATGACAAGTAATACATTCTTCTTTCCTGTAGTTTCATTCTTAAGGCTAAGTGCATTAAAGATTTCATTGCGAAACAGACATAAAATTTACCATTTTTAACTGTACCATTCACTAGCATTACAAACACAGACATATTGTACAGTTGTTACCCCTAATGCATCTCCAGACCCAGAGCTTCTGTGTGTTCAGACAGAGAGAGAGATAAAGGGGGGGGGAGTGAGTGAGAGAGCAGGCATGGGGGGGTTCATTCATACACACATGCCTCTGTGGGGGGGGGCGGTTCATTCATACACACATGCCTCTGTGTGTGTGTGCATGTGTGTGTGTGCACACATGGCTTCATTTATACACACATGCCTCTGTGAGTGTGTGTGTGTGTGTTGGGGGGCACTGGGCATGGAAACCAGGGTCCCGCACATGCTCAGCAAGTGTCCTTTTCCTGACCTACACCCTCAGCCGTCTGGAGTCGTTCCATTTTTCTCGGCTGAAACCTGTACTCATTAGAGAGTAGTCCATTTCTCTCCCACCTGTTACTGTCTAGTAACGACTAATTGAGTCTGTTCTATAGCATATGAGGGCTGCAGAGTCTGCTCCTCCTTTCTCAACTTCCTGAGTTTAGGATCACAGAGCTTGTGGGCCTTTTAGTTTTATTTTTTTAAATAATCTTAAACTAATTCTTTTTATCTATTATGTATGTATGTATGTATGTATGTATGTATGTATGTATGTACTATGTTTTTCAAGACTGGGTTTCTCTGTGTAACAGACCTAGCTCTCTTGGAACTAGTTCTGTAGACGAGACTGACCTCAAACTCAGAGATCCGCCTGCCTCTGTCTTCTGAGTGCTGGGATTAAAGGCGTGCGCCACCACCACCAGGCTTAAACTAACTCTTTACTGTAGGTAGAATTATTTAAATTATTAGTTTGAAAATAAATTATTTGTCCTGGCATATTCCACTGTATTCTGTATATTATCAAAGTGGAAATTAGAGTATATGTCCTCTTTTAACTCCTTACCTTCAAGTCATTTTATCTTAATTGTGGTTTTTGATACAAACAATTCCTTAGTCCTTAGGAAGGCTGTGGCCCCAGTACTGAGCCATGGGGTCCCCTGATTAAGTAGCCCTTCCCTCCAGGCCTGAAGTGGAACTGACAAGCGTCCCCTAGATGACTTATTGTAATTATGTGGAGTGACCATGGGCAAAACACGACCAAACACAGGCCTTGGATCACCACTGCCTGCATTTAGTAGCTTCCGCATTTAAAGAAGGAAGAATGTCCTGTTTCCCAGTCTGCCAGCTCCTCTGTCCCCAGGACAGAAGGTGACTTTTGTAGAAGTAGACATGCATCCCTGAACTTGATGTCCTAGGTCAGTTTCTTACATTCCCCTCTACATTTATTGTTTCCTCGCTTCCCCTCCTTCCCCTCTCCCCTCTCCCTGCTTCCTTTCCCTTCTTCATTTTTTTGATATAGAGTATCTCTATAGCATTGGTTGTTCACAGGCTGGCCTTGAACTCACAGAGATCTACCTGCCTCTTCCTGCCACATGCTGGGATCAGTAATGCGAGCAACATGCCCAGCTCTTTATTTTTATTTTTTAATTTGTGTAATATATAGGCCTTCCAGCATGTCAGTAAGCCAAGGAGCTGCAAAGCAAATCCACAGCAATAACAAGGGACTTTTTTCTTTTTTTCTTTTCTTCCTTTCCTTTTATTTTCTTCCCTTCCCTTCTTTTTTCTTTTTTGGCACAGGATCTCACTGTATAATCTTGGCTATATCCTGTAGTTTCATATGTAGGTCAGGCTGGCCTTGAACTCACAGAATCTGCCTGTCTCTGCTTCTCAAGGGTTGGGATTAAAGACACACAACCCCACACTTGGCCTAGAAGTGACTATTTGTTCAGTGAGTAGAGAAGAGACTTCTAGATTTTGAGGAAAGGTTTCAGGATATCGTCCACTTTGCCCAAGGGTTTGAAATGTAGCTGGGCCTGAACTTGAACTCTTGCTCTTCATGCCTCAGTGTCCTATGTGGGGGACTGTAGGAGTGCAGTGTGGGTCACCTTGTCCTGCTCAGACCCTGGGACATTTGATTGGCCACCTTGTCATAATCAGATACACTTCAGTAACTGCAGATTATAGAGCTGGAAGCACAGTCAGCCATGGGACATCATGATCTTCACTTTATGAAGTCAGTAGATTGCACATTGGAAGCTCTGCATCTTTTGTCTGTTGTTATACTGCCTTGTACCAATATCAATAACCGAATGGTTTCAGTGTTTTTGGTATTTACTAAGGAAAGTGTGATTATAATTCATATTTTCTCCCCAGAACTCTACGTTGACAATTGAAGAATTTCATTCCAAACTGCAAGAAGCCACTAATTTCCCACTGAGACCTTTTGTCATCCCGTTTTTGAAGGTACTGTACAGCTCATTGATCTGGAAAGCATTCCAGAACACATTGTTCTTAGGCCGTAACTGTATTTCTATTTAAGAGGAGGTCAAAGTATTTCAGGGGCTCTCTGACTTCATTTACTGGATAGATATGTACTCTTGGTCCTGTTTGAAGGAATTCCAAATGTATAAAGAAGGCCATCTAAATAAGATCAGA
>NW_026067897.1:3533716-3561216 GCF_014885135.2 Alexandromys fortis | reverse complement strand
CTTACCCCCTTTCTTAATCAT
The DNA here is from genome assembly GCF_014885135.2 of Alexandromys fortis. Classification (NCBI taxonomy): domain Eukaryota; kingdom Metazoa; phylum Chordata; class Mammalia; order Rodentia; family Cricetidae; genus Alexandromys; species Alexandromys fortis. Next base: position 3,561,195 of record NW_026067897.1, on the reverse strand, counting down.
TTTTCTTCTTCTGCACTTCAAACTTCTTTGAGAGGTCAGACCCCTGGTACAAATTGGGTTCTGCATTCCCAGGAACTTAGGAGCGTTGAAGTTACCCTGCGACCTCTCACTCTCTGACTGGAGGAGTTGCCCTTGAACACATTACTGGCTTTGCAAATCTGCATGATTACAAGCAAGCTATGTTGCCTGCAGTGATTACCTACCCTGTTAAGCAGTTCTTTTGCTACAATCCATTCTCTGGAAATAAGATGTCTTCCTCCTTTTCCCCCTCTCTTCCTCCCTCCTCTTCCTTCTCTTCCTCTTTGTTTTGCAGAAGGGTCTCAACGTGTAATTCAGGCTAGACTTGATTTTGCAATAATCGTGTTTCTGCCTCCCAAATCCTCAGACGATTGGCATGGCTATCAAACCCAACTCGATATAGTACTTAAAATTTATATATTTTTATGTGCCTATGTTATGTGTGCTTATATTTATATTTTGTATGCCTCCCTTCATACTCCCCACCAGCTATCTTCTACCTTCTCCTCCTCCTCTCAGTTTTAGATATTTTCTCTTCTTTTCTATTTGTGGCCACATGAATGTGACTGTGGTCACTTCTGTTAATATTAGTAGGGACTATTTAATTGAAGAGCGAGACTCACCAATGACTCTACTTCTAAGGAATATGACCCTTCTAGTTTCATTAACTGCCTGTAGCTTCTTAGGGAGGAGTAGGGCCTTTTGAGTCCCTTCCCCATCTACCATATTCTATCGATAGGTCTAGTCTTATGTAAGTAGCCTCTGCTACTGTGAGTTTATGGCTGCAACAGCCATATCATGTCCAGAAGCCAGCAGTTCATACCACTTCCCCGTCTTGCTGTCCTTACATTCTTGCTCTCTCTTCTTCTGTGATCCTCTCTGAGCCTTTGAAAGGGTGAGATCGATGGCCCATTTAGGGCTGAGTAATGGTTTGAGCCTCACAGTTTTAGGTTTTAAAAGGAGCTGTGTAGTCTAAGTATGGGCTTGTGTTAGGCGTGAAGTGGCTCAAGGGTGCATGGTTTGCGTGTGCACTTCTTGCCAATCCAAACACATTAATGTTGCAGGCAATGAATACTGCATGCAGGTATTAAGATATTCCACCTTTCTGTGAAGACAAGTACTAAATTGTGCGAAAGAGAATTTCCGGCTAGGATGGTAACACAGGGGAAGGTTTAGATAGCTATGATAAATATAAAGGTAGCATTCTTTTTCTGACGGTTCCCTGTGTGCACGCATATGTATTCAGTCAGGGAGACTACCCTCCAGGAGTCTCCCATCTTATCCTGTCTTGATTATGTAGGGACAGTGGCTGTAGCCAGATTTCCTGTGAAGGTTCTTTGAATAGAACATTTCTTTCTCGAGCTGATGTGTCTTCTGTGCTGGAGGGATGGCAAATACGAGGGAGGGTAGTGAGGAAATGTTGTGTAAATACATTTGTGTCCTGTGGGAGTGTTATCAGAGTCAAGAAAATATGGGTCTCTGCAGTATGGTTTTGCATATATTTCCTGCCTCTTGTTTGCTTATGCATGCCTCCTTCTCCGCTTACTTATTCGTATATCCTGCTCTACTGTATGAGATTTTATAGAGCACATAGCTGTCTGACAGCAGTTTCATTGTTTCCATGAGTGTTTGGTTGGTGCATATGGTCTGACATGGATGAGCAGCCACGGTGAGATTTCGGAGTCTATTAAAGGGGCTCATTAAAAAGATCAATCTGTTTCTGTAATAACACTGGGAGCCATCAGTCACTAGGAGAGGGAAAAACTGACACCTGAGGAGAAAACACATTTTGGTAATTTGTTCATGGCATGTCTTGAACAAAAGAGCACTCTATATTTTGTTTACAACTTTCATGGGTTTAAATTCTGTGATGATTGCCAAGCTAATGTGTTTCAGGGATGGACTTTGGCAAGCTTGTCTTTATTTTCACCCCTAAATTTATTTCCACTGGCTATGTTTCTTTTTTTTCTTTAAACTATCATTGTTATTTTTTATTATTTGAGACAGTGCCATGTACCAGGCCAGCCACAAACTCTCAGTGTAGCCAAGGAAGATGTGGACCTCCCATCTTCCTGCCTCTACAGGTGCTAGAATTGTAGGCAAACACCACTAAGTGTGGCCAATATGCTTGTCATTTACAGACAAGTTCACTCTCTAGGGAAATTTATGAAACAATTCCTTTGCTTGTTTCTACATAGAACAGTGAAATGCTTTACAGTGTCTTATAAAATTAGCTGGGGGAAAGTCCTTGAACTGGATTTCTAGATCTGTGGAAGAATGCTCTAGGGCCTAAAACAAACAGACAAATAAAAACACCCCAAAACTAATTTTCATTTTAAAGTCATGCTTTTTCTCAAATTATTAGGGAAGAAGCATTTTAATTTGTAGGGAATGTTTTTTTCTCGTTTCTTCTTTTCTTGAGACCTTCTTCTTTTGTCATTTTGTAATGGGTCATGCAGAAAGGGATGAGGTGCTTTAATTAATGGACCAGTTACACATAATAGCCAAACAGAGGGAAGTTAGTCCCTTGTAAGCCAGCTCTGTTGGCTCGTCAGGCCTGAATACCATCATGGGGAGTGAGGAGAGGAAGAACAAGGAGTGCTTCATTTCATGGACACTGCGCAGTGAGTTAAAGTTAAGGCCTTGGAAAGACACTGGTGCTACACTGGCTGTCATTATTGCCTTTCTCTTCCCAGAGCCTGTTCTGCCTTGAGCATTGCGCTACCTCCTGTTACTCTGCTCTTCCTCAGAGAGCTGTTCTCACTTACAAAAGCCAAAGAAATGATCTTTGATTTTGAATGGGGACCATTGCTCGTTTGCTTTCTCTTCACCCACTTGAACGATTGCTCTTGGGTACCAGCTCTCTTAGTTCTTATCATCATTTTGATATGACTGCATTCCTCACGTGAGCACTCTCAGATTTTTAGTTCTGAGGTTGTAGAAGTGGATTAATGTTCACCCTCAACACTTCAAAACGCGACTTGTTTGAATCTTGAACCTACATTATTTGGCACCTGTGAGGGATCTCACAGATGGACCAAGTCAACTGCTTTGAGGAAATCAAGGCTTACAGAATTTGCCCAAGGTCAGAAAACTTCCTGATGGAGAACAAGTTGTATTTGTTTGGCTGAAATCTTGCACTTTTACACAATATATTTGAAGGTTCAGAAGTTAAACAAGGGAAGCTCAGTTAAGAATTGGATTTCTTCCCCTCATTCATTAACTTATTTCTTTTCCGTAATTGCAGAAGCAGGTAAATGCCATAGTATAATGTTCTAGGGGTTTTAAAGTCTTTTTTAATGATAGAAAAATCTACAGTGATTCCAGTTTCCTGGCCTAATAAGGAGTTAGTAAATGCTGGAGGCTCTAGCCTTCTGCTGATCTCTAGATCAGAAGGCTGTTATTTTGAAAGTGTGTTAGTTGAACGTATAAGGTTTGGTACCACCTTACTCGCCAGCTGAACTGTGCATGTTCATTCCTCCTGAATAAAATGAATGAGGGTTCAGTCTTCTTGATTTTCTAAAAGGAAAATGTAGGTGTACATTAGGGAAAAACTACATGATGAATCAACTCTAAATAAGAGTATGATCAACTGCATTTAACATCCCATGAAAAAGTAGTAATTTTATCATACAGTCATATTTTTCATGTATCATTTATGCATTCCTCTGTTTCAATAAGTATGCAACAATCTCTGTATTAATTATTTTCTTAGTCACATCAGTTATGAAGTCTTCTTGTGAAATAGCATTGACTGAGGAAGACGATATAATAGCAGAGGCCTTTCCACCACTATGGATTCCACCTTCAATTTAAATAGCCTTCCTTCTTGCCACTCCCGTCGGTTCCAGCTGTCCCAAATTCTCCTGATGCCTAGCTTAACATCCTCATTGACAGTGTCTGTTCTCATTCCTGCGTCCTGGATGTCTGACTCAGTATCTGTTATGTGAATGAAGGGTTCCTAGCTACAATTCTGTAGTTATGGCTACTACTTACCGAGGTCTTTAAGATGTGCCAGGCCCCATACCAAATAATCCAGCCACTAACCTAGTGTTATGCATGGGTTTAGAGAGGTTGGCTGCAATGTTTGAGGTCACATGGCTTACAAGAGGCTGCTAACCCTAGGTTCTCCAACGTCAACACCTATGTTCTCAGAGATGTCATTCTCTAGTTTCACAACCGGAGAACTCGGTGCCTTGAGAAACTCGTTGAAAGTCAGATATAAATTCTTCATTCTTTCCTCTAGTCCTCTCAGCAAGTCTAAGATCAACCAGTCTTCATTTTCACATGGAAGCACTGAATTTCTTAGAAAGTTAAGTCTCCTGTGTGCATATGGCCAGCAACTAGCAGAGCTAAAGGCTGGAGCCAAGTCTCTGTAATTCAAAACTCCTGCTCTTTGGAGTATACATTCTTTGAAAACTTTCTCTCTGACATCTCATAACAGTTATCCTGTTCCTCTGGATTTTTTCTTTCATAGAGCCAGCATGAGAAGGTAGAATCCCAGAGCTCTAGTAGTATAATTTTTAATTTAATAAATGATTCAATAAAAAATTTACTCCTCCCAGGAAGGATAATACATAACTATAATTTCAGCGTTCAGCAATCTAAGACAGGAGGCTCTCAACATTGAGGTCTTCTGGACTTCTTAGTAAGACTGTTCCACATGCAACTAGGTGTATAGCTTAGTGAAAGATGATCAAGTACTTTGCCAATGTGAACAGTTTCCTAGTTCAGTCTCCATTAAACGCAGACAGGCAGATACACATACACACACATGCACACAGAATTTCAGTTCAGTGACAAGTTGTGATCTCATGGAATAACCTCCCATTAAGATCAAGTTTGCAGCAGATAAGAACAAATATAGAGGTCTACAGCCACACATTACACAGGAGAGAGAGATACCTTAAACAGTCTTAAAGGGGATGTCTTCATCCAGTCCCTCCCCTCAGAGCTGAGAGAACCCTGCAGAGGTCATGGGGGAACTGGGAGAACAAGGCTTTCTGAACCTACTGAGAAAAGCTCATATGAACTCACAGAGACGAACACAGCAAGCACAGGGCGTACAAGGGTCTTGTGCATGGGTCTTCACCAGATCCCCTGAATACGCATCATAGCCTTCAGTTTAGTATTTTTATGGGACTCCTGAGTGTGTGAACAAGCGGGTCTCCTTGTGCTTTCTGTTGGGCTCTTTTCCTTCTGGTGGTTTGTCTTGTCCAACTTCAATGTGATTGCCTTTGTCTTATCTTACTATGTTTTATCTTGTTAGGCTTTGTTGTAACGTAGAAGGCTGTTCTTTTCTAATGAGATACAGAAATGTCGGTGGGAAGGAGAGAAGGAACTGGAAGGACCAGAGGGAGGGTAAACTGTAATCAGGATACGTAACAGGAGAAAAAAAAATCTATTTTCAATAAAGGGAGAAAAAGATCAAGTTCTGCCTTTGCATTTCCATTGAAATTTGGAGAGGTCCATTATATTTCATTAGTATATAGAATTCCCCTTTTCCCCAATAATCTTTAATTGTTTATCTTTTAATATATGTATCTTTGAAATACATGAGTAAGCATAGCTATGACCCAGGCAGGAACCAAATGCAGAGATTGGCTCAATGACCAGGAGGAACTGGAGGGCTCTGTCTAGAATATACAGATGACAAGGTAGAACAGGAAGGCAGCAAGAGGAAACACAGGATGTTTCCGCAGTGGCAGTGATGAGAAGATGCAAAGGGGACAGTCGGTGACACTCATGACTGTTGAACAGATGGTCCGTGTCAGGAGGCGTGCAAGGAAACAGTTCCTTCCTCCCGCCTGGGGAAGGAAGGCCCAGGTGGCTCGCTGAACCTGGATGTTAGCATCTTTGAAGGTCCTGGCATTTTTGTGTGTGTGGAACAGCAGACATCCACCTGCCTTGCGTATCTTCCTGAAGACAGCTGTGTGCGTTGCCAGAATGTGTCTCCCTTGGGCAGCTGTGGCAGTGGGGAGATTAAAGGTGCTTTTCTCCGTCTGGCCGGCTAGTGTCAGGTCTGTGGCATTCTGATATCTATTTCTCTGTCCCGCATCATCTAAATGTCCCCATTCCTGTAGATCGATAACAAGAGCTCAGAAACCACAGAATGTCGTGAAGAATTATCTGTGATTTTCTTTTTAAACGGGCAGGAAGATTTAACTTTGTTTTTGTTTCAGTTACACATCAAGAAAAAAAAATGTATGATGTGGAATTCTTATCTAAAGCCATCCATTCGGAAGTGTTTACGAAGGGGTTTCTTGTCCAGTTATGCTTTGAGAATGGTTTTCCCCATTTGAGTCAAGGTGCAGTCATGCTATGGAAATCTTGACAAACAACACATGTTGGAAGAGGATAGATAGGTTTGATATCAAGTTATTAATGCCCTTAATCTTTTCTTTAATAGAATCTTTTTCTTCCAAAAATTTGAGGTATAGACATAGGAAGTTTAAGAAAAAAATAATGTAAGTCTTTGTGCCTGACGGGTCCTTCTAGCCTGTCTTCTCCTACTGACAGTCCAGGGTCGAGCATAGCTGTGCAGCTAAACAGCAGACTAGCTATGGGTACAGCCCTGACTGCGCTTAGATGCTGGCTCAGTGGGACAATGGGAAGACAGGAGAGCCCGAGAGGATGGCCAGAGGTGCACTAGGGACCGTCAGGTCAGCACAGGCTGGGTCTAAGGAAGGCATGTGCTGAGTTCTAGGGACGGTATGGGAGGGGAGAAAGGAAACAAGAGGAGGAGAGGGCAGGATGAGTCCAGTTTGTTTGAAATGCCTCGTGAACCCAAGTAATTGGACATCTAAGTCCTTGATGAGGGTGTGTGTGTGTGTGTGTGTGTGTGTGTATGTATATATATTCATCTGTTATGGAGCCAGGTTTAGAATTGTAGTTGCTGCTTCTTTTTGAGATGGGATCTTAACCTGCAGCCTAGACTGGCTTCCAACAGGCAATTCTTCCTGTGTCAGCTTCCTGAGGACTAGGGTCCTAGGTGTGCCCCCACCACACTGCTGCGAGTATTCCCCATTTCCTGAGTGCTGGGGTCATAGGTGTGCACCACCACACTGCTGCAAGTATTCCCCATTTCCCGACTGCTGAGGTCATAGGTGTGCCCCCACCACACTGCTGCAAGTTTTCCCCATTTCCTGAATGCTGAGGTCCTAGGTGCGCCCCTACCACACTGCTGCGAGTATTCCCCCATTCTGTGGTTTCCTAGGCAGTGGAGCCCTGCCTATCCCCAAACAAATTTTCTAGTGGATTTTCCCGAAGGGAAAGATAAATCTAGAGAGAGGAAGGAGCCCATGCCCACTCCCATCATCCCTGTCACCTCCTCTTCGTGATGGTTTATCTCCCTTGTTTGCCATCTCCCTGGATGTTGCAGCCTGTCGTACGCTGCAGAGGGATTACCAGTGCACACTGGCCATCATGGCTTGATAAATGTTTCATGTAGGCATTTAAGAAAGATTTATTTTATTATTTTTTAGTTACACATACATGTATGGATCTGTTCTCATGCCATGTGCCCAAGACATCAGATCGGGAGTTACAGGTGCTTGTGAGCTGCTTAACATAGGTGCTAAAAATCAAATTCGAATCTGCTGCAAGAAGAGTTTGCGCTCTTACTCACTGAGCCGTCCCTCCAGCCCGTCATGCAGACTTTATTTATGTTTTGTGTGTGTGTGTGTGTGTGTGTGACTGAGGAATTAAAAACAAAATAATAACCGCAGTGTGGTAAAGGACATATTTAGCCTTTTTGGTTATTTCCCTGTTATTTTTCGTGATGGTCTCATTTTACTGAGCAGGAGTCTGAGGATAGAGAAGTTGAGGAACTCGAAGCCATGGTGGTGAGTCAGCAGGGTCAGACCTTGCATGTGGAACGGACTATGTGTTGAACCATGAACAGCCATTCAGATAACAGCTTCTGGTTGGGGAACGTAGCATTCGGAGGTAGATTCTCGAAGTTAAAACTGTCTTGCATGTAGCCCTGAGACGTGTTGTGGGACTTCTTTGTAGATACATTATTTCAAGGGGAAGGCTGTTTGGGGACAATGAAAAGGTATTTAATTTTGCCTAATACACTTTGAAAAGGGCAACGAATAAAAATGCAAATATGGAATTTACCTAAGCAAATGAGGTATAGATAGCTATTGGCATTTCTAAGACAGAGAGACAAATGGCGATTAAGTTGTTTTAGTTACTACTCTGGACACACGTCTTGTGAGTAGGGTGGGCTTTATAACTCGACAGGGATGGCCCGAGGAAGCTTCCTCACTCTGTGAACTAGGACGACCCTCAGTGAGATGTGTTTCTCACTTCAGCAGGTCTCAGCTTGAGAGGGGACTAAGTCTAGAGCCCAGGAGCCTTAAAGAGAGAGGACGAACTCAAGACCTCATGATTCAGGGCTTGGAAATGGGTCATTGGAGTAAAAGCCCTGATCACAGGCTCCTGGAGCAGTGGAGAGGGATAGCAAATCTATCCATGTGAGAACTGGCAGGATTCTCCCAGTGTTCCCTGTTGCTGTTGATGTCATTGAGATAAGGAGAAGCAGAAGCTATGCTGTACTTGTGCAAAAGAGATGTGTCAGAGACGTTTTGATGTGTAGATGTTATCATGCTGTGGGGCTGCTAAATGGTACTTAGAGTAGATTTCTACACACACACACACACACACACACACACAAATAGTGCATTCTGTAACACGGTGGAGAACTTGACACAAGGTGCTGGGTTACACACTTGAGCCACCACACCTGGCTGCTTTTGTCTGTATAGCCATGCCATTGGCCGTTCGAATATTACAACAGAGGCATTAGACTTTTGGGTCTCCAAGCCAAGAGGGACCTCAGCTGTCATCTAGTCCAGTGGTTTTCAAACTTGATTTTTAGCAGCAGATTTTTCTCTTCTTTAAAAATGAGATCTTAGGCAGAACCTCATTTTATCAGACAGGTAAGAAGGATCAGTGGGTTTTGCTGGCCCTTTAAATCCCAATTGGCAGGGCAACCATTTCTTCATTGTCTACAGAATCCCGTGTGCACGTCGGGGTCCAAGTTTGAAAACCACTGATCTAGTCCAACCCTTTCATTTTACAGATGAGCAAACTGAGGTCCAAAGAGATTAAGTGACTTGTCCAAGGTCACACAGCTAGTCGTGGAAGAGCCAGGACTAGCTCTCAGGTCTCTTGATTTCCAGTCCCGTGCTCTTTCCACTACACCACAGTACAGTAAGGTAGGTGCCGGGTCAGCGTTGCGTTCATGGCTCGCATTGGTCTTCCCTGCTTTCCGACTGATGTATGCTGGTAATATGTGCTGAATGCCAAACTGTTTTGTTCAAAAAAAATGTATAGGATGTGAAAGTGCACATTAGAATCATGGAGACAGACACAATCAATCAATATCTAAAACGTTTCTTTCCACTTTAAAAAATTCTTTAGGTAATGTCTGAGCTATATGGGATACTTCAGTCTGATTCCAGGGATCAATATGTATGGAGTCAGTATATTAAGTGGAGACATATGCTCGATGGGGGCAGCATTGAGATTTGGCCACCATCCCCATGGTGGCCCTGCACTGCTGTCGTTTCCAATATGGGTCAAGTCTCCCATCTCCTTTAACTTGTAGTGGGCACGTACTCGTTTCTCTTTAAACTCAGCAGACCCTTCCCTCTATTTCTTGGGTGCTTGCACTTTTGGCCTCTAACCCCTTTTCCCTTCCCTGGCTGACGTGTGAAAATTGTCACCAGGACTCCATCCTTCAGGAAGAGATGGGAAGGGCCTTGTAGAGTTCGGTTGCCTCTGGTTATCTACACCCATTGATCCAGTTTTCCATCCAAGGCCCCTTTGCTATAATCAGACTAGGACCATCACCAATGGCAGGAAAGAAGGGAAACAGTCCCGTGGGTTCCATAGCTGTGTGACTTCTTAAAACTGAAAGCACACATGGAACTCGGCAGCCTGTGTAAATCGGTAAGATTCTTATAGGATGACTTTCCTGGGGAATTAGGTGCTACCAACGCTCTACATCCAGACACAATGAGATGCAATCTGATCCTTTCTTACTGAGTTTATCAGGTTAGTCTCTAAGAAGTGGAGATTTATTCAGCAATAACATATTTTGTTAGTCATCCTTGTGTCTGTAACCCCAGGAACAGTGATCCGGTATCTGACTTCATTTAGGAAATGCATTTCTCTTGACTGTCATGTTCACAATGAGATGTTCCTCTCCTGTTTCCAGACCCTGAATCCCCAGGCAGGACACGCAAATTCTCTAGGGTTGAATTTACTCAAGTTTAAAATCAAGTAGGCACGAGAGCTGAATGATAGAGAATTTGCATGTTTATTCCTTGGGTTCACTCCCCAACACCACTCCCCACTTCTAAAATGAGAAGAAAAAAAGTGACCAAGGTGTTCCTTTTAGCCTCGGCAATCTGTATGACTGTTGGCTGAAGACAATGTTGGGCTTCTAGACTTGACTGTATGAGTTCATTTGGATCATTTCATGCAAGAAGAATATGGAAACATTTTGTATCTTTGAGATCAAATTCTATAACCTTTAGTCCCTGGTGGCCCTTGAGCCCCTGAAATGTGGCTACTGGAAATTGACTTTCAAACCTCACTTAAGTTGAATTGACTTACATTTTATACTACCGTTTACAACAACTCAGCTCTCAGGTGCTCTTGGGGACAAAAGCCAGAGCCAGGTGGAATAGGTTCATCTTGATAGCGATGATACTTTGCTCTGGTGGTTTCTCTGTTTTTTTTTTTTTTTGTTTGTTTGTTTTTTTTTTTTTTGAGACAGGATTTCAATATGTAGCCCAGGCTGGCCTTGAACTTTCAGTCCTCCATAGCCTTTCTGGGGCTGGATTACAGGTGGAACCAGCTTGGCAGCAGCTACCAGGGTGGTTTGCTAGAAACTAAGCACTCATGCCATCCGTAGGAGGGGGCTGGGTTTCCTCTTATTCATGGCCTAACCACGTGAACTATAGCTGTGAAGGTGTTTGCTAGTCTGATACAAACGTGGCACTTTCTGCTCTTAGCCTGGTGATCCTCTCAGGCGATCGGGGGTTTGAGTGAACTTCTGTAGAGTTTCCGGGAAGCTTTGCTTTGGGTCTTGCTGGCCAGTGAAGACGTGTGCTATTGGATATCAAAAGCTCGAGTTGGAGTGTCTGAACAATGCTGACTCCTTTATGAAACAAAACTCTTTTTCTTCCCTCCTCAGAACCAAAGAAAATGGCTTTGACAGAGAGCCTTTGCACTCAGAACATCCAAGCAAGCGAGCATGCACTATTAGCCCAGGCCAGCGGTACAGTCCAAATAATGGCTTATCCTACCAGCCAAATGGCCTGCCTCACCCCACCCCACCTCCACCTCAGCACTACCGTTTGGATGATATGGCCATTGCCCACCACTACAGGGACTCCTATCGACACCCCAGCCACAGGGACCTCAGGGACAGAACTAGACCTATGGGTAAGCTGGAGGATCTCTTTTCTTCTTTGGGGGTTGGATATTTGCAGATTTATGCCATTATTTCTTAACCGAGTTTGAACATGTAACCTGATAGAGTTGAACGCCTCTCTATATGTTGTCTCCTTCGTGAAAAACTCTATGAATGTCCTGTGCCTTTTCTTCACTTACTTGGGTTTTAATGAATTAATTAGTTACCTGAGACAGTGGTTTGTTGCATGAACCAGGCTGGCCTCAAACTTGCAATCCCTCTGCCTCCTGAGTGTTGGGATTCTAGGCATGCAACACCGTCGTGGGCTTCCCCCCCATGCTTTAAGAGAACAGGTTAATTTTTGGTTTTTGAATATGGCACCAAATATGATACAAGGCACCAATTCTAGTTCTGATTCTCAAGATGGGTTTTCCTTGAATTCTTCCCTAATATACGAGGTTCTGTATATGATCCAGCCACAGATTATTTTTTTGTAAATCATTTTCTTTCACTGAAATTGCCTGTCAAGTTGATTTTTACATTTTCTTTCTTCATACTACTCCACATTTCCTAGGTATCCTATGTCATGTTGTCTGTGGCCTAACTGCACAGGTGTTCCTTGAGGAATACTTTGATAGATTATTTAAGAATGCAAGCCATAACAGTTAGTGTCAATTTTACATCAAATATCAGAAAGTGGAAGGAGTGGCTTCAGGTAAATATAGATTCTCTTTGCCTGGGTCTATGTCTTCTTTTCACAAATTACTGGAAGTGAGGGTTTCAGGAGACATTACCTTGTGAAGAACAAGTGTCAGCCCTGGGAACGTCGGCGACAGGATGAGTGATGCAAGGTGTGACTCTACCTGTGGTTGGGGTGGGGACATCGAGTGGCTAGTGAGCATGCTGTTCTTCGGGGCTCCTAATTTTTCCTGAGCCCCTCTGGGAGCAGCAATACTGCCCTTCTTTTTGGATCTCACACATGAGGAAGCATCCTTGACTACAAAACCAGTTGTTGGCCAGCATACCTAACGTGGGAATTTGAAATTTAGTGGGCAACGTACAAAGGATGATGCCCAGGTGGGAAAACAGAAAACTGAGCAGAGGATGCAGAAACCTGGGACACTGCCCACCCCCTGGCCACTGCTTGAATAATCGTGACAGTGGCTTTTGTTTTCTTCGCTGGCAGAGCCCTGATATGCAGGAGTCGATATGAATTCCCGACTGGGTGACTAGGAAGCAATAGTTTCATATGTCGGGTCTTGTCATCTTTCTGTGTGTAGCCATCTGCATGGAAAGAGAGCAGCAAGGCAGAGTGAGAGGCAAGATGATCGAGGGCTGGGCTGTGAGATCGTTTCTTAGGACTTCTGGTCCCCACAACAGCGATGTTTACATTTATGTAGCATGTCAGACAAATGGCATAGCATGCAATTTGTCCTTTCTTAGTAGCCAACTGATGTTCAAGCAGCCATAAGTTCTTGTTTATAAATAGCAGTGTAACCTCCTGGCCACTGTGAAACTGGCTTAAGAGATGTCCAGTTGTGGGCATAGAAGTGGCTCTTCCTTTGGTGAAGTATTAGTTACCGTGTCCCACGGAGTCATCAGCATAGAATTTATTATGCTTGTGTGCACTGATATTGTGTTTTCAGGCAGTACTGTGAGATGTCTACTTGTCTGCGTCCACTGGTTTTTATGCAGTTTTGTATAGATCCTGTGTCTCATATTTTAGTTATACTAGTTTATAAAACTAATAGTGCTAATCTCTATACATATGTGCAACTACTTAAGCATCCCGAAAGTCTGGCAGAGTTCATTGTGTGTTAATCTACAATAAAATCTGCATTACAAACACATTTGTTACATCAAGATGCCATTTTGAGGGTAGAAAGATCTTCATAAAGGTGTGGCGTATAAACGCCTCTCCCATGAGGGGACTTAAAACTTGTTAGAAAAGTGCAATGAAATCACCTGGTAAGCAGCATTAGTTGATCAGCAAGCCTAAAATTTGGGCCCGTTTATCCAGAATTTTCTGAAGTTCAGAACCAATTATGTTTCAACACTAGTGCCAAGCATCTCATGCATGGAAAGTGTCCTCTTTCTGCCGGTTCCCCCCTTTACAGCCTTCTGTGTATCAGAAAGAACAAAACCATGTGAGGCTAAGGGCTTTAGTGTGTAAAACTGAGATACTGACAAACACACACTTTCATTTTCTTAATTTTTTTTAAATTCAGTCAGACCAAAAAATGACCTTCAAACCTTAAACACAATGAGCCAGTCCTGTGTCGTTATCAAATACTGAGAATCAAACACGTTTCTACAGTTACTATTATTCATTTTTAAAGAGATGAAGTCCAGCACTGTTCCACAAATTCTGGGCTGCCACTAACCACAAACATCCTATGCCTCCTTAATTGTCCTGGGTGCGAAGAGTGTGGATCGCTGTTGACTTAGTGAACTAAAGCCTTGACATATTTATGATTTCTATAATTCTTGATTTTACAGGCAAATAAATATCTAGGTGCCACTGTCGTGAGTGTCCCTGTCACATTTATATTCTTATCACTCCCTAGTTGTTTTCTGGGATGACTAATTTTAACAGTGTTTTCCCCCTAAAAATACAGGCAACAAATAAGTCAACAAAAGTTACATATTTGCAAACATTTCAGCTTGAAGTAATCACAACAAACAGAGCAATAACTAAACACTACTTTCTCTCAGTGCCTTTTCTGGTATGCAAGTCAGCAGAATGTATGTGCAATTTGCCTTTTTTACCAATAGGTGGCATTGACAATTTTAAGTTTTAAATTCTATCTCTGAATATTTTCTAATTGGACAGAAATAATACAAAACATTTTATACTTGGCATTTTTTTTATCCCAAGAAAGAACTGCCATGAATTTGTTTAATCCAATCAGTCATAGACACACATATATTCATGAATGAAAACAGCCTTGTGATTCATTCTGGTTTTTCCTTCTAACTCAGCTCAGAGAAAGACTTGTAAGCACTCCTGTTTCACAGTGAGCAGAGCACAGTGCCTTCTCTGTCTAGTGTTTTTTGGTGCATACAGACGACCCTCCTATAAGGGACCTCCGCGTCTAGAAGCCTCAGACTTGCCCGCCCTATTTCTCTGTTCAGAGTACTAGTGTCTCGACTGGGAGCCAACTGTAGAGACTCAGCCATTGAAAGTAGAGAATGATGTCATGGACTAATTCCCTTTCCTTGACAGAATGTAAAGGGCTTTGTCTATGGTGAATCTGTAAGATGACCCCTGACCTGACCCTCCTGCCCTGTCAGTGAGACACATAGTCTTTGTGTTCCTGTGGGCATCTTAGCTAACATCTCATCATTAATGTCGGTGGTGAACCAGGAGTAATGGTTCACGTCTGTTCTGGCAGCGATTGGTGGGCTGAGTCTGGTGCATTGGCCATGAGCTCTAGGCCAGTGTGGGCTAGAGTGAGACCGTGCATTAGGGGAAACAAAAAATCGGTGCTCACTTGGTAAAAGTGTCCACGCTGCCTTGTGTTCGTGTGCACCCATGGATGTAGACTCTAGAGGTCAGCACTAGGTCTCTTTCTCGATCCCCGCCTAATTTATTTCTGGGTGGAGGGTCTTTCACTGAAGCTAAAGCTCACTGATTGGTCTAGACTAGCTGGCCAGTGAACTCTAGGAATCCTACTGTCTCCACCTCCCCAGGAACTGGGATTATAGACACGTCCTGGCTTTTCATATGGGACCGAAGATCTAAATTCAAGAGCTCTTGCTTATATGGCAAATAGTTCATTGACTGAGCCCTCTTCCCAGCTCACATTACCTTTTCATAGTAACAGTGATGCCAAATACATATGATCTTTTTGTTAGGATTTTCAGTTTCTTGCCTTGAAAATTTATAGGTTATTTTATAAGTGGCATGTTGATTATTTTTCCCCATAAAAACTGTGGTGTGGTGCCATGAATAGTGGCTTACGCCTAAATTCACAAGACTTTGTAGACTGAAGTAGAAATATGGAGCGCTTAAGGCCTGCCTAGGCTTCAAAGTAAGTTCTAGGCCAGTCTGCTCTTCATGGTGAGACCTGTCTCCAATAACAAACAAAACAACGTCACTGAAAAGAAAGGTCTGGTTTCCTTTTACTTTTTGTATTTTGGTAAGTTGATCATTTGTAGCTTTCCTGTTCTCCCAGGTTTTCTTTATGACCCAGTTAGATACGCATAGGAAGATTGTATTCACCTGTGACTGTGCTGCAACACGAAGTTCTTACCATGCCTCTGTTGAGAAAGTATAGCCCAGTGCACTTAAAATACGCTTACACTGTCCTGATTCTTAATGCACTGTAACCACATTTGATACTGTATTGATGGTGGATTGATTGCTGGGCATTGAACCCAGGGCCTCACAATGCTAAATACAGATTCTAACTCCGACCTGCCTTGTTACTGCAAATACAAGAGTCCTCGTGTTCTGTAGCTTTCAGGCTTGCTGTGTGGATGACCACTTCTCAGCTGGACAGCTCCTATCAAAGTCCTCAGGTGTCCACATGTTGTGGTTGTTGCTGTGTGCTGACTGCAGATACTATGGACTGTGTTCTGGAGGCTCTAGGGGGATTAAGCCTTCTTCTCCACATTTGTAGGGTTACATGGCACACGTCAAGAAGAAATGATTGACCACAGACTAACAGACAGAGAATGGGCAGAAGAATGGAAGCATCTTGATCATGTAAGACCCCAGTCATCTTTTGGACTAAACAGTTTTACAAGCGAGGGAGGGGAGCTTTGAAGGTATTGCATGTTCTGTTATTGGGAAAAATGAGTGTGAATATTTGAAGTTGGTCATAGGTCTGGTTTCTAAACTGATGTGAAAGCTGCTTAAGAGAAATATTAGCTCTTGGAAGAGCAGAGATCAGCAGGCCACTGTTTTCTTGTGAAGGGGTGACTTGGGTTATAGCCTAGTGTGCTCTCTATTTGGGAAGATAGACTTATTGTTAGGCCAGTATCTGTCATGATCCCATCCATACCTCTTCCTTTCCTCCTCCTCATTTCTGTTGAATTTGATAAATTATTGAGTCTGAATTTCAAATCTTTCCATCAAAAGTCTTTCCACCAAAATCTTACATTAAAGTCTCCAGGAAGAATATAGTCAGTTTCCTTGGCCTGAAACACTGTGTTTCATTACTCATTCTCCTTTCTTTCTTTTTTTTTTTTTTTAATTTGTGGTGATGTGTATAACCTTCTTTCCCTCCTGTTCCTTACGTAGCTGTTAAACTGCATAATGGACATGGTAGAAAAGACGAGACGATCCCTCACCGTTCTGCGACGGTGTCAGGAAGCAGACCGGGAGGAGCTGAATTACTGGATCCGGCGCTACAGCGATGCTGAGGACTTGAAGAAGGGCAGCAGCAGCAGCAGCCACTCCAGGCAGCAGAGCCCCGTCAACCCAGACCCTGTTGCGTTAGGTACTTTTATTTTGTTTCTCGATTGAGTACTTGATCGCCCATTTCATATCCTGTTCATAACCACTCTGTCTAGTAACACGTGTTTCTGAAAGTAAGGAGTGCTGAGGGAATTTAAGGACGGTAAACATTTGCCGCATCCTCGCCAGCAGGGAGAGAAGGCAGACTGGTATGCTAGGAAACGGTGGTCAAATGCAACCCCTTTTCCAGGTTATGGCAGAGTTTTGGGGTTAAACCACACTGTGTCCTCCCTCATTAGATAGCTGTGGGAAAGGATTTTGCCTCAAACCTGTCAACATAAAAGCTCAACCATGTGTCTAAGGGGCCAACATTTCTAACAAGGTTTCTATTGTACTCTTGAAAAGACTATACTTTTGGAATATATGTGTGAGTACACGAGCCTCTCTCTGTGTGTGTGTGTGTGTGTGTGTGTGTGTGTGTGTATACGTGCATGTGTATTCGGTGCTTGTGGAGGTCAGAAGAGGATGTCCTTTGCTTTGGAACTGGAGATATTGGTGGTTGTAAGTTGTCTGATATAGATGCTAAACTCAGACCCTCTGGAACAGCAGTGCATGCTCTTAACTCCTGAGCTAGCTAGCTCTTCAGCACCTTTTCTAAGTTTTCACCAAGGCAGTCCTGTTCTGTTGCTATGTCTCCTCAAACAAACAGAAGTCGCTTTTCCCAAAGCCCCTTTGGATGGGAGACAAGAATGCTATACAGTGTGCTTATGGCGCACGAAAACTAACAATTAAAAATGTAGCACTTCTGTTCTTTATCTTCATTTGGATTGTTTACTTTTGAATATATTATTTATAGTTATGTAATGGAACTGTGCTATGACTACATGAAACTATATTTAGTGTTGATATTTGCAGATTGTCAGGGTAAAAAAATAGAATATAATCCCAAAGACACTGAAAGATAAATTCAACATGAAAGCATTTCAAGTGGCCTGAAAACTTTGTACTGAGTGAATAATGGGTTTTATTGTTTACATCGCTAGCCATTGTATGTGTGCACTATTTGACTAAATGGAGTGGAGAGATGACTTGTATGGACCTTCATTCTGTCAACTTATGTGTTTACCTCATACCCTCCTGCTGACTCAGTTTTGAATGCAATCTTTGCTGAGTACAAAAATGAAATAAATAGCCCACCTAAAGAATAAACTTCTGACTTTGAATCATTAGCATAATGACTGATGAATGAGAATAAAAAATTTGGGGCATGTTTATCTGGCTATTGATTTCTAGGCAGGTAGGCCATCTTTTTTAAAAAATAAAATTATTCCTAGCAAATAGAGTTTCCTTTGCACGTAGGTTTGTGGGTTTCTGCAGATTCTTGCAGGCTGAGCATTCATTACCATACTAAATATTAAATAAAGAGGGATTCCTGGCCTTATAATTTACCCAACAGGAATGATTCTGGGGAGTTTGCAGGCAAGGCAGTTGTATTTGTCAGGTTGCATTAGGCACATAATGAAAACAGAATTAAGTCTAATTTGAACTGGTATTGGTCTAAACAAAGCTATGTGGAGCTGAGTACAATAAACATCTTGTTTTTATTTTCTTATTGTGAGTAAAATTGGTTAATGTGGCAGATTTGCTAAGAAACAAAAGGGGATATTTGTAGCCATTGAACGTAGGAAAGGACGGAGAGCCCTAAAGTAAACAAGTGTCCAGGAACAGAATCACACAGTGTGGTTGGCTCGATGAAGTGCGTTCATTAAGTCAACCCTTAAACTTCACGTGCTTATCGCATTCGGGGCACCAGGAGGAGGATTCTTCCTTCTTGTCTTGAGGAAGAGATAGGCAAAGATGCAACTGAGGGCTCAGCCTGGTGTCTGCTGTGCACTGCTAAAGAAGTCACAGAAACTCGCTGGGCTTCATGCCTAAGCAAGATGCTACTTAGCCATGGACGTCCTCTGCTTTCTAGATAGTCACCCCCACTGCACGGACTCTGACCAATGTTGGTGACTGGTTACATCTTCCAGAAAGACAGCCTCACGTCTCTGATACAAAACCAAAATGATCAACTTGGCTTACAAAAAAACGGTTGCATAGGTGTACATAAATTACTGCCTTTAGCGATGCTTGGTGAACTCATATTTTTGGTCACTCTAAGTTGTTGCTTTGGTGTTATAAGTTTTTATAGGCTATACTCTCCAAAGACTACATAAAAATTTGTGTTTCTTTGTTTAGACTATTCGGACCTTAGACTGCCTTCTACTAAGCCATTGCCCAAATTGTTAAAGAGCTCTGTGGTTTCCAGGTTCTAGCAGTTAGTGGTTATTTACCATGGGTGTCTTTGCTGCTTGGCTTGTGAAGTTTTTGAATTCCATTTTCTGGAGCCAGTTTGTGGCTCTGAGTGAGAGGATAGGTAGTTTCAATCAGGTATTGTTTACATAAACTGCTTTCTGTCTTTCAGGGTTTAGAACTGAAGGTATGAATGAGTGTAGTAAAAAGATAATCAGTTATTGGCAAATCGATCCATTTTCTTCTCTGGAAAGTGTTCAGTTGGGTTCCCGTGGGCTGAGAAAGCTACAGTAGGTCTGTATTTTATATACCTGGAGATATCATTATGCCATAACTCTTTCATTGTCTAAGGTTTGAAATGGTCTCAAATGAGACCTTCAGAGTATATTATAGAAGATGTATTTGGCTCAGATCCAGCGCTCCTCCTCCCACCCCTACCTTGGAAATTGTGGAGATGTTTAGCCATGCACTCATTTTTAGCATTTTTAAAAGGTGTTTAGGGACTGTGTGGAGGAGAGTGTCATCCTTGAACTCCCAATCCTCCTGCCTCTTTCTCTAAAATTCTGGGATTATAGGCATATGCACCACTCTTCCTTTGAAGGACTTTGGAGAAACGTAATTTTTCATTAATAAGAAGACGCTCATTTTTGTATCTTTGCTGAAATGAAATGAGTGCTTGGATTAAAGACATGCGCCACCACCACCTGGCTCTGAGCATTTATTATTAGTATTAAATCTCTCTGTGATTATTTGGGGATCAGCTGGTAGGAGAGAATAGTCCGCCTACACACTCTTTTTATTTTTCTGCATTTGCTGTCCAGAAAAACAACTAGATATTCAACTGCTAACAGCATTAGACAAGTACTCTTCAGACTCTTGTCTTTGTGTTAAAGTTTGACCCTTACATTTTTATGTTTTGTTATCTAGTGTACTTGACTGACCAGGAGGGCGGTAGGATGATAACTGGCAGACTTGGTCCCTGACACAGAGTTCCTCTGGCATTTATGGATAGGAACTTGCTGGCTGCCCCTTGGTGTGCTCTGGAGTATTTGGGTCCATAACCCTTCTTCCCCATGTACCTTCTCCTTGCAGGGTGCTGCTTCTAGTTCTGTTCTGGAGCCTACCATTTTATTTTATTTTTTAAAATCACCTCCTTTGAACTTGCATGGAAGTATTCTAGTATCTTTCTGCAGTTGATTGTCTATCTCTTGTTTTCAAGAATGTTGTAAAAATCACTAGAAAAGAGGCTTTTTTTCCTCCTTTTTAAAAAAGTTATCTAATGCTGTGTTTAGGGCTAAAGTCAGGAGCTACTGTCAGAAACTCTGAAGTCTGGTGGCATAAATTCCTTGTGGGTTTTTAGTGGAATATTGAGATGGTAGAGCAGAGATTTAGCTAGTGCCTCTGTGTGGGTTTTGGTAGGTACTTAGCTCATTCCAGAAAGAAGTTTTTGACTGATTTACATAGAAGGGAAAATGAAGCTGGTCTTTCATCAGGGGATCAGCTGTTAAAGGTTCTGGTCACGATGGAGGAGTTCATGCTTTAGTGTCTTAATTGGCAAGTGGTGTGATCGTAGTAGCAACACTGAATTACTAAGATTCTCTGGAGCATCTGACCTGGATCACACATACTCAGAGTGCAAGCTCTGAGTGGGTCTGGATTGGAATTCTTGGTTCGTTCTACACTTGTAAGTCTGTCAAGTCACAAATCTCAATGTGTTTGAGTTTCCTCATCTGCAATGTGGAGATGGCAAGAACATACATGCTGTAGGCAGATCTACTTATACTGGATTCAAAGGCATAAAAAGTGAAAAGGGGGTGTTTGACACATAATAGATGTGGTGTAAGTATTAATATTATGGTAATCTTCAAAAGGATTTGAAAGAATAGTAGTAAATGAAGTTGGTAGATATGGGGGGGGTGAGAGTGGACATCCAAGATTGTAGCATAATAAGATTCTTATAAACTTTCACATGCTACAGAATATTTCTAAGCGTGTTTTTTATTGGCAGAAAAATTTAAAAAGGAATTTTGCCATGAATATAATATTGCATTTAATTCATAACCCATGACTATGGGAAAATAGTTTTCCCTCAACCAAAGAAGCATTGTTAAAACTGCTCTACTGCCAGAATATAAAAACCATAAACAGGTTGTTCAGAACAGAGCTATGTGTGAAATTTGGATTTTTTTCACACTTGTATTGATTTTTTTTTTGTAATCACATGGTAAAGTTCATCTCATGGCCACACACCTGAGTCCATAAGGCAAATGCCTGTTATGTTTTAAAGTCTGCTTTATTTCATGATATTATATTTTAAACACTACAATATAAATATGCCTGTGTTTTCAAAATAAGATGATTCTTTCTAGAATATGAGGTGTGCTCATTGACAAAGATGGATATTCAAAAACAGTGGCTAATTTTGAGGCTGTGTGGGGGGGGGCTTTCAAAAGATAGCTTTGAGATTTCTGAATTTATTACCCTTATAAATTGTGGCATTTGTGAGGATGGAATCTCTTAACCCTTCCTTTCTTTTGATGGTCACTGCAATAGATACGAACATGATCACAGCCTCATTCTGCCCACGACAGGATGAAGGCCATGCCTAGCACTGCTGAGCTTTGAGCATTGCTGTCCTGGGTCAGATGAGGTCACACTGGCTTCCTAAAGGCTCTCTGCTCATCCCTTCATTATACTTGCTGTACCTAGTACCCAGTGGTCTCCCTTCTGTCGTAGTAAGTGTAGTGCATCTTCCACCTCCTCTGTACATCATTGACCGCTGCTTCTCATTTTCTTTCGCGGTTCTTCTAGCGTCTCCCTTCACTCCTGCGTGACTCTCTTTAGTAGGTGTCTGTTATCTTCTGGAGGTTGCCACCTCCTCTTCCCGTGACCCCCAAGCAATTTGTACTTCAAACCAAGCGAACGTAATTTAAAAGAACTTCTCTACTCACCTGTCAGTAATCACATTGTGTACGTGCTTTCCATTTGAAGTTCAGTCTTGCTAGGTGCTCCTGTCTGTATTTACTGTTGCACTTTAGAAGAACTCTCCATTTTTATAGCAACTGCCATTTCGAAGGTAGTTTGTGAAAACAGTAGTACAGATAAGCTTCTTGAGAAGGAGCTTGAGAGTCTTAGAATTGTCTTCTCTAGATTAGCGAGTATTTTAAAATAATTAAGTCCTGTAGAAATGTCTCCATTTCTCCTACGTACCAATTTTAGGATTTCTTTTTCTTTCTTTATGTTATTCTAAAAAATTTTTTTGTCTCTTAAGCTCCTTTTTCATACATAGCTCCTACATTTAATCAGATGTTCCTACTTAGCCAGAAGATATATAATCTTGACATTACAACTACTTAATCAAAAGATAATGTATTTGTATTATGTGGTTTTGGTAGCCTGCTATTTTTAAAGATATTTTTAGCTTTAATATTTAGCATTAAAGCAAATAGATTTGGAAGAGTACCTTATTCACTGTTTTGTTCCTCCCATTGTTAGACCCGATGTTAGCAAAAGTACCATGACTCAGAACTGGAGAGGATGCTGCAAAACGCATGCAGTCTTGGGTGCATGTGCTTGTGCGTGTGGTGTGCGTGTGTGTGTGTGTGTGTGTGTGTGTGTGTGTATTTGTTTTTAGGTTTGGCTATTTTGAAAACAGTTCTTTTAGAAATTAGCATTATGAAAACAGTTTTTCACATTTGGTATCAGTATTTCTTGGGTAGGAGTTGAGTCTCTTTGGATTTCTCAGAGTGTCAATTATGGAAATATAGCCAAAATATGACATCCCAACTTTCCAGTGTGGCATAACAAGATACCCCGGTAGAGAACACCAAAGGTGAAAGGTTGACAGATCCCTAAGCATTGAAATTGAGGACATAAATATTTACAAGGTTTAAGTAACCTTCATAAAAATGTTATCTATAGAATTTAAGTATTTACTTCCAAGGAGAAAGACAGTGAACTGGTAACTCTGGGAATAATTTCAATATGACATATAAAGTAATATTCTTACAGTTAAGAATTTTGGGGTGTGTTTTTATACTATAAACTTCTCCAGAGCTTTTTCTTTCTTTAAATAGCAAATAGCTATGGTTAAATACCGAGAGAAAAAATTCTCTACAGTTCTTTCTTTTTCCTTGTTACTTAAAATGGATATAAGCACTCTCACTGGTTGCTATAGAGATTTGCATGGGTATGGATCTTGGTTTATTGATACAAATTTAAAGTCAATTTTGTTGTATGTGTATTTCTGCTCTTGAGTAAGGTATTGTGTGTGCTGCTCATTTAAAAATGTAATATATAATTAAGAAATATAACTTAATAGATAGTCATCTATAATAGTCAAGCTTGTCTTCATGTTAGTTAGGTTTTCTAGATATATAGAGATATATTTCAGTTAGATAAATACTCTTCAAACCTTTCAAAGACTACAGAATATGGCATTAAAATGTTTTAAGAGCTTAGAATTTTCATGACAGTGAGACACATGTGCTCCTGGGCAGCACCAATCTACTTCAAGAGAAAGATGGACATCAAAAAGGCTCCTTATGGAGTTGGTTAGCGATTTGGACAAGAAACTGCTTTTTCCTGGACTGCTTGATGGTATGTTGGGTGAACTGGACATGCAGGACCCACAGAGAAATGACTGCTGAACTTGCCTAAAGGTGAGATGATCCCTTGGAGTTCCAGCTACCTGAAAGAGTCTGCTAGACATTCTGCAGGACACAGAAGAAATGTGGCTGACAAACTGCCAATAAAGATGGAACTGCCTTTGAAATTTCCTGCTTCATGGAAAAGTCTGCTGGATACTATGGGCCTGTAGGCTGAATATGGATGCCCCCAATGGTACAGAAGAATTTTGGGTGACTGGCCAGCTACCAAGATGTCTCTGTCAATTCTAGAGTTTCAGAAGTTCCTTACAATGTACCTCCTGTTTACTTAGGTAATATTATATCCTTCTGGAGTCTTTGATGGCGTTGAAGACTAGATAGAAAGTAGATATAAATATTGTAACTGTAATTCTTACTTGATACCTGTTTTCCTATATGTAAGTCTACTATGTTAAAGATAAAGCCTTCCTTTTCATTTAAACAGAATAGGGGATGTGATGTGGTCGTCCTCTCTGTATTCTGTAAATACCATTGGTGAATAGAGAAACTGCCTTGGCCTTTTGATAGGGCAGAACTTAGTTAAGCAGGGGAAACTAAGCTGAATGCTGGGAGAAGGAAGGGCAGAGCTAGGAGAAGCCATGTAGCCCCGCTAGAGACAGATGCCAGAACTTTGCTGGTAGGCCACGACCTCTGGTGATGCACAGATTAATGGAGATGGGTTAAATTAAGATGTAAGAGTTAGCCAACAAGAAGCTAGAGCTAATGTGCCAAGCAATGATTTAACAAATATGGTTTCTGTGTGATTATTTTGGGTCTGAGCTGCTGAGCAGCCGGGGACAAGCAAGTGGCCTCCAAACAATTGGTGATGAAAACGAAGATTACCAGTGCTAGTCATTGTCAGTTTTTCCTCAGAGTTTAGCAATGTTGCCTCTGTTTACAAATGGGCTTCTCAAACATGGAGAAGTAGCTTGATACCCCAGAGTGAGTAGCAGCCAAAACTCAGATTATTTTCCACAAGAATCTAGTCCTATTTCTCCTTTCTTTGTGTTGCCTAGAATTGGTAGTTATCATCTTTTATGTCTGTACTTTGGATAACCGCATCACTTTTTCTGTTCGTTATGATAATGCTTGGCACTTTATCAAAAGACAGTTGTTAACCCATTGAACTTTCTTTAACCTGCGACATGAGGGAAAAAAAAAAAAACCAAGAACCCACCCCTTGAATCTTGTAGGAATTAGTTTTTATTGTTGGCTGTAGGCTTTACAGAGCTTTTATTAGCAAACTAAATATACTTCAGTGAAAGTGATTTGCCTGTGAAAAGTCTTTATCACTTGTTACACATAAACGTATCACTGTAAGACATGCTGTGTGTGGACTCGACCACATTCCGTCTCCTGTGAAAATAGTTATGGTGTTATAGAAGGCAAGCTTGAACGACTTAGCAGTATCATATGTCCCTTAAGTCATAAACCATATAGTGGTTTTTACCTTTCTTGAAGAACAAAAATAATTCATTAAAAAGGGTATTTTATTGTTGTTACTTATACTTTACAAAGAAGCACACCAATGAAAACTCATGGGTATAATACTTATTAGATAATTTTATGTTAATATTGATAATATGTATTGTATAACAACTTATGAAGTAGTTTTAAGATTATAATGCAACCTTTTAAAAAGAAATCTTTTATTTTTGAAAAAATATTTAAAGGAAATATTGCAAAGTTAGAAGAGAGGCTTTCCGTATATCCTTCACCAAATTACCATACATTTTTTTTTAAGTTAACTAGGGAAAATTAGTGTTCAGGCTCACTGATGATCTATGTTCCCTGCAAAGATTTGCATATATTTAAAACATTTATGTCTAATGACTTAGCTCAAGGAACTGACATTTGTCTTCTTTTTAGTATCATGCATTGATTATTATAGCTTATAATAGCTCAATTGATTAGTCTCTTCTTCAGTCCTTCTGAAATCTGATAGTGTAGTTCTTGTCTCTGATTTCCTCACTCAAGAGGAATAAACAGATCTTGAGTACATAGGCTTGCATTGAAAATCTAATATGGAAGACTTGTCTTGCATATTTATATTTTAGCCAGGGAAGACAATAACAAACATTATTTTCAAGGTGCATAAAATTATTAAATGCTTGTAGCTTTTGTATGACTGTGTTATTTGAAAGTTAGCATTCCTGTGATAACTTTATTTTCTCGGAATATCTGAAAAGATAATAAATACAGTCTATAAAATAGAACTTCACTTCTAATTCTGGACAAAACATGAACCAAATTCTGTTTGACCCCCTGAATGTCAACAAGTCCATTTTAATATTCCCTGATTTCCATATTTGTCAACTCCACAGGACACAATATATAAGGAAGTTATAGTGCACAATGAGATGTTGAAATAATTAAGTGTGAGCCCTGGTTACCTTTAGAGTAGGACATACTATTTGCCTATTGTGATAGAATCAGAGCTCTGTATAAATTATATCAACATATGGTTGATTTTTGCACTACAAATTTGACTTTGGTAAGGAAAGGCACCAACTATAATCTCCTTTCACAACACAAAGTGTACCTACAGAAACCGTCGCCATGAGAAAGTCCTGGGAAGTCCGGTCCCAGACGTCATACCATATGAAGTAAAGTTGCTTTGGATTTGAGTTTATGAGGCATTTGGGCCAGTGACCTCCTGCTTTCCCTGGGCTCTGATGGCTAGCCTTGCTATTTTTGTGCATTTTCTTGAAGTGAAACATTCAACCTTTTAAAATTGCGTTTTTGTAATGAAGCCAAGAGGAGGAGTTCTTGCTTGGCTCTGCATCAGGACGTGGCATTACTGACGGCGTCTCTCCTTCTCTCCACCCCCTCCCGTCATTTCCATAGATGCACATCGGGAATTCCTTCACAGGCCTGCATCTGGATATGTGCCAGAGGAGATCTGGAAGAAAGCTGGTAAGAACTGTTTAGAAACACGAGTTTGGTGTTCTGGCAGCTGTGTGCAGTTGTTAGTGCTGTGATGTGGTGAATGACAAGAAAGGACTTCGCTGCGAACAGCAACAATAGCAAAAGCAAAGCAAAACAAAGCGAAAACCACAAAACAAAACAAACTGGAAAAAAACCCTCATTAATATTCTTAAACCAGGCCTGATTAAAACATGAAATAGTTTTTATTTTCACAGCATCTGTTAGTGCCATTATAATTGAAAGGCTGGCAATATTTCCTTTATAAACCTCTCCCCCCTTTTGAAGCATCTGTAATGACTTCAGAGTAAAATTTTGGCATAGGAGGTCTTAGTTTGCATGCCGTTCTTCTTTGTTGGGAAAAGAAATCTAGTGTTTTAGGAATTAAATTACATACGTCAGCATTTTTTTTCTCTGCATTCTTAAATGGACCAAATCTAGTGAACTTGGTAAGGAACTTCAGAGGAATTATTAGTTTTGCTTACAGTCTTTCTGTGGTGTTTAATATTAAATCATCAGAGCTATGTTACTTTTTCAGTTGAGCAACCGAGTGGCTGGGCCTCTCCTTTGTGCATCTGCCTCTCGTTCTCTCCCATTAGCGTCAGTTGCTGTATATTCTGTGGTAAATTTGAAGCTTCCGGGGACTCCCTGACTTGGTATTGGGCTTAAAGTTCAGAGCTGGCAGACACTCTGTGGAGCACCAGCTAAGCCTGAAACCTGTAAAAAAAAAAAAAAAAAAAAAAAAAAAAAAAGAAAAAAA
>NW_026067897.1:3419400-3533678 GCF_014885135.2 Alexandromys fortis | reverse complement strand
AAAAAAAAAAAAAAAAAAAAAAAAAAAACCCAGAAGATAAAAGAGAAGTCTGGCTCATGAGCTGAGGAAGTCACAAGTGATGGCTGTGGCTTTGAGCTGCTTAAATTTCAGCGGGTGAGACAGCTTCTCTTGGTGGTACAAAACTGAGGACCATGGCCAGTTCCAGCCACCCATCACAGGGGCGCAGAACTGGCGTGCTGAGTCTCAGAGAGTCTCTGTCGCTCTTATTCCTGTCTTTCTGCAGAAGGTTTCTGTTTAGGTTTTGACTGAATTCAGTTATTTGGAATTCTTTATCACCTGCTGAATATGTGATCACGTGCACGTTAGCCACGTATTTTATCTAAGAGTGATAGCAACCTTCCCAAATCTGATAGAATTTTTAAGTTTCGTAGCTGAGGTGAAGAGCTAGGAGGCTCTCCCCGGGTCCTGTCGACAAAGCAGATGAATTGCGAGTGCAGCTTTCCTTCTTCCTAGCTTGGACCCACTTGTACTAACGGTCTCAGTGTTCTCCCAGATTGTTACTAACTGAAGGACTGAAGTGCCGTCCAACCCCAAGAAGTTGTTGCGTCTTCCCATTCCTTTCCTTTTCACTTTTAAAACCCCCTTTAAGCTTCCAAGGCTTGCTATTCCAATAAGAGGTACAGAGAATTGTCATTATGGACAAGAAAAGGATGAAAAATGTCTTTCTCTGTTCCCCGTAGTTACCTGTATTTAGGTTAAATTCTTGATAATTCCTACAGAAAATTGACTGTGAGGACTTGTGTAATCCAGATTTCTTTTGCGCTGCCTGCTCATTTGCATTGTGTCGCTGATAAGCAGGAGCAGTTTTTTCTTGAATCCACCACCCTTTCTAGAAAGCCAGCATGAACAGCAAGGTGTAGAGCAAGCAGTTGCCGGCCGATTCAGTAGTGCGGTTTGCATTTTGCAGTTCATCAAAGTTGTGCTCTTTTCTTCGGTTTTCTTACTTGATATGTGGGAGTCTACTGAGTCCATCATGACTGCTTCTTCAGTTGCTTTTGTGTCTCTGCACCCAGTCTTGATATAGTTTAGGTTCATGGGCTGAGAAGTCGAGAGAAAGGTGTTGTTTCCGTTGTTCCCGTGCAATGCAGAAGAGGGAGTGAACTTTGCGGGGAGAGTGTAGATTATTTCTCCATGAATCATTCATCTCTACTCTGTCTTCTTTCTAAGACATTGTTCTGTTGTGATGCAGATGCTCTTCCTCTTCTCATTTTGGCGCCACCCGCCATGCCAGAACAGTGCGGACTACCTTTCTATAGATGGATGTTAAAACTTAAGGTGTGGATGGCAGATTTATCTAGACAGTTCCATTGAAGTGCTTGTAATATTTTCCTGGACAGACTTCTTCGAAAGCAGGTGTAGAGTTTCCAGTGCAGGTCAAGGGTTCAGAGTTGCCAGTGTGTGTCAAACTGTCCAGTATCCGAGAACACCAAAGGTAAAACGGGCCATCTACGCTCAGCTTCTTAGACTGTGGAAAGACTCTGAAATGTACCTCTGTCAGCAGAGGAACAAAAGCCAGACCCATGCATAATAGTTCACACCTGTAATCCCAGTGATGGGAAAACTGTCAGGGAGATGCAAGACGGAGCCACCCTATGCTAGAGGATGAGACCCTGACTCACAAGACCAAAGCAAACAAAGAAACACACATCAACAGCAAAAGCCCTAAACCAATAAACAAACCTGCCTTCCTGTTTCTTTAAGAGCAACTTGTAAGTGTGCCTTTGCCACAGAAGTGCTAAGTATTATTTTCATGGCCAAAGCTGACTTAGGCAGAGTGAGCGATGTGTGAACAGTCCTGGCTGGGCACAGCGCTCAAGCTACTGTGTGTGTGGTACTATCAATGCATTGTCTACAGGACACTGTAATCACAAAAGCAAATACTTTCAAATCTTTTCCAGTTCTTATGTCATTTTAGTTTGAAATGATTTTAAATTTTCATAAAATATTTCCAAAAAAAGTAATCACAATTTCTTTCTGCTTTTATCCACTCCTCATTTTATGACATTTGTGTATATTGTCTTCATTCTCCCTTTCCCACTTTTGCCTTTCCCTCTGGACACACACACACACACACACACACACACACACCACACAGAGGGGGGAGACCCTATGTAAATTCTGTATATTGCTCCAATGATAGCTTAACGACATTTAATTCACATTTTTTTTAAAAAAAATTACAAATCCTAACAAACATTGAAGGCCACATCCACTTTCTCTAAAAGTCGTATTTTTCAGTGCAAGATAACAAAGGAGCTCAAAAGTTACACCGGATCCTTATAAAACTGGAGGGGAAAAAAAAAATCAAACATAAAAGTAGTTCCAAAATTGTGAGTGAATGTTTTTCTTCAGTATATTTCTTTTCAAAGGATCAGAGAATGCTTGCTGTTGGTAATAAATATTCAAGCACCTTGCAAATGTCCTACCAATTCTCTTTGCTGATCTGTACTTGCCTGTGGGATTAGAATAGGAATGCATAATTTAAATATAAATTGCCTTATTTGCATATACAATTAGTCAAGCTACAGCTTTGATCCTAAGCAAAAATTATTGTCCTGTATTACAACTTAGATAGAATTTTAATTCACCTTGAATATTCAAACTAAATTAGACCCTGGCTGTATAGTTCGAAGGGCAGCACTTCCCCGGAGCCCTGAGTCAGTTATGATAGGCTAATCAAGGCAGCTTTTGCCTCTTGGTAAAGAAGGGGCCATGAGCTGTGTACAATGCTCTGATTCTATCCAGATTTCCAGGGTTTACCTTGCAGGAGCTAACAGAGGATTAGCATGGCTTAGTTAATATTTTCTATCTGGATCTCTCTTTTCGAGTAGAGTGTAGGCAACTTAGCCAGACAAGTAATTTAAGGAAAGTCCTTTAGGAAGGATGGCAGGAGGGGCCTTCTGGTGGCCTGTAGGTCACGCACTGTAGAATCAACTGCAAGGCTTGAAGAACCCTGAGAGGACTTGCAGCTCCTACACTCCCAATCTACAGTAAAACATTTTTATTGGGAATGTATATTTTTAATTAAACAGAACATTTAATTAAGGTGCTTTTTAAGTGGGTGAAACAATTAAGTGCAAACACTTGAATGAAACATGTCATAATTAGTTTTAATAGAGTGTTAATTGGTAGTAGGTTTGCCAAGTTAATAATTACTGCTTATTAAATTTTCAATTAATCATTGTCATTTTGTGTTGAATAAAGATGAAAATTAGATAAACTAATTCAGGAGGAGGGTATTTTTACCTTGTTAATTAGAACAGTTAATATTTTAAAAGTGGGAAGTACTTGTTTTAGGTGTCAATCTTCTGCCTTACAGTGGTTGACTCTTTGCATCTTGACTGCAGCCAAACAGATAATTGGACACCTTGTAGGTTTGCTGTCAGGCCCGGCTGTGTGGCTTGTGGTGTGACTCGGTTTTGTTTGTCCAATGCAACAGTTGGTTGTCCCAAACTACTGGATATATTTGAAGTAGACAGAGAGCAGCCAGAAACTTAGAAATGACAAGGTTCTTTGTAAAAATCTGGATCATTTACTCTGTAGAAGCACATATCTGTATTATTCAAGAAAGGACAAGAAAAGGAAAACTGTGCCACCTTACCCTTTAGCCCAGGCTGGATCCTACTTTGTAGTCCAGGCTGGACCCTACCCTATAGCCCAGGCTGGTCTTGAAGTCCTGAATATTGTGGTTACAGGCATTCACCATGATGTCAGTCTAGAAAACTGGTTCCTTGTGTATCTGGCTGATCTTTACAAGTTCTGTGTGGACATTCTTGCCTCTCTACGTGCTCTAGAATCGTCTCTGGAAGCACTATGGTGGGAGAAAAGTTAAGGAAAGATGTATGCATTAAAAATATTGCCAAGAAGGTCATGCCAAAGAAAAATTCTCACTTTTGATTTTCTAAATGAGTTTAAGTGTTTGGATTGATCTTTAGATGGGCAGAACTGTCCCGGCTTGTGGACGAGAGCTAGGTCTGTTCTGTGAAATTCTGTTAAGAAGGGATGGCTGTCTCTAGTGCTGGGCTAACCCAGGGATGTTCTGTCCTTTGGTCTGGCCTTACATCACAGAGGAGGCTGTGAACGAGGTGAAGCGACAGGCAATGACGGAGCTGCAGAAGGCTGTGTCTGAGGCTGAGAGGAAAGCCCACGACATGATTACCACAGAGCGGGCCAAGATGGAACGTACGGTGGCTGAGGCCAAGCGGCAGGCAGCAGAGGACGCTCTGGCGGTCATCAACCAGCAAGAAGACTCCAGCGAGGTAAGGTCTTTCGGGGGCGCCCCTACCAAGGATTGGACAGATCACGGGGAAAATCTAGGCATTGATGGGCTGACTTAAGGCAGATGTAAGCTTAGTTACTCATTAACCAGTTGGAAGAAAAGTTCTCAGACCAAGGTGTTGTGATGTATTTGGTAAACAAAACACCGAGGAAGTTTTCTTTTGATCTGTGTGTTTGGTGCGTGTGTAACTGTGGATGTGGATGTGTGTGTGTGCACACGTGCACACAGCGCACGCCATGGCAAATAAACTTCAGTCAGAAAATAACCTTAGCTGCTAGTCTCTTCCTGCTTCCTTGTTTTATGCAGGGTCTCTTTATTTGCATCTGTACAGATTTCAGTTTATGGACTTGTAAGGGGGAGTCTCCCACTCCATGCCCAATCTGCACAGTGAGGTGCTATGATTATAAGCGTGTGCACTGCCCTGGACAGGGTTTACATGGGTTCTGGGGGTTCAAGCTCTGGTCCTTACTTGTGTGGAAAGTACTTTTCTAACTGAGCTGTCTCCCCAGCTCCTCATGTGAAATACGTATCTTCTCCAAAGTTGTACTTAAAATTACTTTGATAATGAATCCTAAAGCCCAATGCTAAAGTAATGTGTGCATGATTTAAATATTTCTAAAAGATCTTAAGTATGATCTTTGCTTTCATGTGATCTATCATTAACCATTGTGCAGTCCTACCATGACATTGCTTTCTGTGTAATATTATTGAGTGTTATTCCAGTATAGTTATTTCTACACATCCACAGCCACACACATGCACTCACTCAGGGCCTAATGACCCAAGGAACTGGTGAGTAAACAGCTAAAATGTGGCAGAATGTTTAAAACATATAGCCCATAGACTCTCAACAGCATAGAATTGTTCCACGTTAATTAATATAGCACACAATCTTCAACTCCGAAATAACTCCAGATAAAAAGCTGCCATTAGCTCGTCTCACAAAGCTGAGCTAGCGGAGGCACAGGCTGATAAATCAATGCCCCACGACAATACGTGTCTATACTTTGGGAGGGAGGGTAAGGATTTAATTTGTAGCAGGCTTTTCTACAGATGAAAGAACCTGCGGGAATCACTCAGTGCCCAGAGTTTTTATTTAATGTGTAGCAGATGAATAACAGGGGGACAAAAGGAATTGATTTCCAACATTTAGAAGTTTTTCAGGAAGAGAGGGGCAGAGGGAAGTTTATCTTCCTTTATAGGCTGACTTTTCTATTGTTGTATTAAACTAGACAGAAATTCAGCTTTCCTGGCATCACGCCATTAAGAATAATAAGGACTTTGTTTTGTTTCTGTGGTTTTTTTTTTTGAAAGTTCATGAATGTCTACTGAAGAGGGTGTATGCAAGTTGGTGATGTCATAAGGAACACTTATCATCCTGTATGCATTTTTATTTTCACACAAGCATTTTAGGCCTGATGTGCCTTTTTAGAGTGTTTGTCGAGGGCTGACTTCTTAATGCCTAGGAAGGAAATGAGTTCATATGCTTCCAGCCAGGCAGTCGCGTGTGAGATTCCTTCAGTTTCTCTACATGTTGTGTCTTTCCTATAAAACCATGTGGAAAAAAACCATGATGGTGACAGTGGTCTCGGCATTACAAACACAGTGTATTAAATGGACCTCAACGTTGAGGCCTAGTCCTTCCCAGGATTCCTCCAACAACCTAGAGGGCTCTGGTTTCCTCAGGCTAGGACACGCCCAGTCTGGTTCTCTTGTTGATTGGCCCATTAAATAGGGAATCTGCCGGAAATGTGAGGTCCAGCCTATCTCACGACAGATTCCTTACAACTCATAATTCTCACCTATTTCTGATG
Source organism: Alexandromys fortis (assembly GCF_014885135.2). Lineage (NCBI taxonomy): Eukaryota > Metazoa > Chordata > Mammalia > Rodentia > Cricetidae > Alexandromys > Alexandromys fortis. Next base: position 3,527,564 of record NW_026067897.1, on the reverse strand, counting down.
CTTTGAATTTTCTTGAACATTAACCATTTGACCGCAAATAAGGTGCAAGTAACAATGAGTTTTAGATAATTTATGATATTTTAAAAGTAAAAATAAGAAGTCTGGTATGGTAGAAGCTGGTTGAAAAAATTTATACATTATTATTAAGTTTAACAGTTGTTTGTTGATTTTTTTTTTAAATCTCACAAATTAATAGGCCTTCTTTGTTTGACTCTGAAGGGAAGTAGCACACACGCAGGAACACATGCACTACTTAACGCTCCCCATTTATTTATTTATTCTTTCGTTGTTTATTTGTTTTTGTTTTTTTGATACAGGGTTTCTCTGTGTAACAACTCTGGCTCTCCTGGAACTAGCTCTTATAGACCAGACTGGTCTTGAACTCACAGAGATCCACCTGCCTCTGCCTCTGAAGTGCTGGGATTAAAGGTGTGCACCACCACCACTTGTCTTATTTATTTATGTTTATATTAAATTATTGAGCTTTTTTATGTATTAGGGATAGTGCTGGCCCTGAGAATCCCACAGTCTTCTTCTCACATTGACTGCAGTTCACCAAGAGAGCTAAGTAATTGAATTATGGTGAACCTCAAAGATGAAAGCTTCTGTTGTGGAAGGATAATCAGGTAGACTGACCGTTGTGACTGCTGCTCTTTCCTTAGGCCATAGTAATGTCCCTGCAGGGAAGAAACGGCAAGGTGGGGGCAGTTTATAGATGACATGGCTGGTGAGTTCTTAGAGGGGACACTCAGGCTGAGATGAGGCAAGGGATTCCTGGAAACTAAAAGGAGGGGCTGTCTCTGTTTGGGGTCAAGATAAGGAAGATGGTTGTAGTGGTGGTGGGGGCTGGGGGTGAGCAGTAATTTTAGATAGGCTGGCTGAAACTCAGGAGATGAATTTTCACACGGGGTCCTCTTCATACATCCGAAGACCAGATATGAACCACATTTAAAACCTTGCTGAAGGACTGGGCAAGTAGCTAAGTGGATAGGGCTCTTACCTATGGGGCCGGAGCTCTGTGTTTGATCTTTAGCAACTCATCAAACCCAGACTGATGATGCTTGCCTTAATCTCAGCACTCTAGAATTAGAGGCAGGAAGTTCAAGGTCATCCTTCACTAAGTAGTAAGTTTGGAGCCAGCATGAGCTACATGGTGCTATGTTTGAAAAACAATAATAACAAAGAGAAAAAAGACAAAACAAAAATATGTACTAGATTTGATCTATCCATGGTGTTTGGGGAAACAATAGAACAGGTAGCCTACGCTTGGGTATTTTGTGCTGTGCATATAAACAATACTAGTTAACACATTTTAAAAGCTCTAGTGAATTATTAAGTCTAGCTGGATAGACAAGTCTTTACAATGGAAATAATAAAAAGAATAGAAGCTTATGAGGTTCACTTTATCCAGTGTTAAAATTAGGATTCTCCATTGTTGAACATGGTGTTAGTTGAGTACATGGATGCATAGTATGGAGCTGCCATGCTCAGGTACTTTAGAGCGTCCCACACTACTCTCAAATGTGCTTGTTAGGATAGTAAATTACATTGCAACCACACTTGAACATCATGCTCACCTGGCTGCATAATCAACTGTTCTTGTAACTAGAAGAACCTAAGAGTAGAACCCAAAAGTCTTTTAAAAAAAAAAAAAAAACGACAAAATAAAATATAAATCAAATAAAACAAAATCATGAGATCCGTGCTGGACAAGGCAACCCAGGAAGTCCACAGTCGGGGAGTATTGCCTGGGGAGGCAGTGGGAGCTCTGGAAGCAGGTTGGAGTCATTGGTTTGTGGCTGACTGTGGACACTAGATTGGGAAGAACAGGACAGTTCTTTATGCCAGCCCCTGCTTTCAAACACCCCAAGGGAATAAAGAGGAAGTCACAGTAGAAGAAGCAGAAGCATCTTGGAAACCAAAATCAGCAGCGACTTCAGCAAGCGAGAGTCTGAGAGGATGGAGGAAAGGCTGCCCGGCACTAAGGAGGCTCTCTCCCTGTAGCTCTCAATTAGCTCTCAATGCCTGTGGGCGAAGGCAGTTAACGTGGAGGATGTGCAAGCTTTCAGATCTAGTAGTGCAGAGGCACTGCATCCAGAGCAGGAACTAAACCCCCATCTTCATTGCAGCCAGTGCTAAGAGGTGGGGTGACCCCCTCTGTGCACGCAGACCCTCAGGCTCTGTGCTCATCCCTGCCATGACTATGAGCCACACTGCAGCTCCTGTATTTGCTCCAAGAGCTAAAGCCATTTGCCTGTGGCTTTAATACCACTCGACAGTGGCACTGAAAATGAAACCCAGGCTGCCCTGACTCTGAAGCCTGTGCCATTTGGGTTACCTACCATGATATCTTGTCTTCGCTGGCTCATGATCCAGCCTGCACCCACCGTAGGGAACGATGTTCTCTTCTAACCAGTGGCGCCACAGTGGGACCTAAGAAAAGGTCTTACTTGGGCAGAGGGGGGCTTTTTGCAAAGAGTGTTTGATTGACAGTCTAAATGCCAGCTGGGGATTAGGGAGGTCTTACACCTTGGCTATCTAGTTTCTTCTCTTTGTAACTTGGAAGAAATCTTTTAATGCAAAAGTTAAAAAACTCTTAAGGCCTCAGGATCCTGGACTGCAAAATACCCCTGAGCATGGCTTTTAAAGGTCAAATGCAATGTGGGGGTCTAGCATGTGATCTCCTTGTGGGTTCAGGTCAGCAGGTTGCTTGGTAAAGTTTTGTTTTTATAGAATCAGTAGAGGAGCCTTTGCTTTTGTGGATTGTAGTTAGAACGATTTTATTTCAGTGTCTTGAGCACCAGTTACAGAAAAGACCTAGTGAAAAAGACAGTCATTGGGCAGAAAGCCTTTGTCTCCCAGAAAAATAATTTTCAACAGTGAAGACTAGAAGGGTGCATTTTGCTGCTAGGACAGTCAGATTATTCTCTGTATATCTAAATGACAAGATAAAGGAACTAGTTCTCCTGCCCCAAGGGACAAAGGGGATTTCTGATAGAGAAAAAGTATAGGACCTTTGCTATAAACTTCTGGCATCCAGAATCTTCCATCTATCCTTGCTATATATCTGTATATAACAGTGTGTTTAATGTATTCTGCAAAGAGGAACTTTATGTCCGGCCTTGATTCTTCACCTGTATCCCAGGGCAACTTGGCATGGGCAAAAGCAATTATTTTAGCTTATGGTTTCAGAGGGATAGAAGTCTATCGTGGCGGGAGGCACGGCTCGTGACCAGGAAGCTGAGAGCTCACATCCTCAACTGCAGGCATGAAGCAGAGGAAGTCAACTGGGAGTAGAGTAGACTCCTCCCACTCCACCACCAGTGCCTTACTTCCCCAGCAAGACCACACCTCCTACACCTCCACAAACAGCACCACCAATGGGGGCTGAAGGTTCGGATGCCCCGGGATATGGGAAATATCTCTCAGCCAAGCTACCACACAGGCTTCCTCCATTTCCAGATGAGAGGTTCATGGTCAGAACTGCTGGTCAGGCATCAGCTGCCTAGGCATAGACGCAAACAGGAAATTGAGTACAGTTATCCAAGAGAAATGATACAATTGGCCTTTTAAGGTTTCTGATGGGGTTTTAATAAAGTGTCCACGTGGGAGTTTTTCTTTTCTTTTCCTTTCTTTTTTCTTTCTCTCTCTCTCTTTCTCTTTCCTCCTTTCTTTCTTTCTTTCTTCTTTTTTTTTTACTTGTGCATGCATTAAATTTTCCTATATACTCATTGGAATGCAGTGTGAAGGGCAATAAAATATGCAAGTTTTTAAAAATTTTAATCCTGAAAGATCATTCAGCTGCTCTTTGTTGCTCCTCTGAATGGGAAGAAAGGACTTTAGAGTGGAGCTGGAGAGAAACTGCTCAGGGCCTTCAGCTCTTGGACCAGAACCAGGAAGGACTACGGCAAGAGGCCTGGGCTCTCAGCAGCTCCACTATCCGAAACATCTGTTTCTGCATTTGGCTCAATTCCATGGCTTTTTTTTTTATATTTGTAAAATTGTTCCCATCTTTGCAAACACTTTAAAAAATAAAGAAGTCCCCATTCTGTCTCCTTGTTCCCCTCCCCAGCACATGCATTTGTAATTACCTGGTTTAGTCTGTGTGTTTAATCAGTTTAAATTGAGAATGTTGCGTACATCTGATTTCAATCTGAGGGAGCCATTGAGCACTGGGCAGTTACCACCCTGGAGCCTGCCAAAATGTGCCTCTGCCAAAACACGATAGAACTCACACCGGGGTATTTCCTAAAGACGCCACTTGACTCAGATTATATGTTTAATTTCCTTAAAATGTTGTTTTGGATTTGGGTCTCTGTTCCCTAATTGGGATTTTCTGATGTAATTTAGGAATATCGCTTATTTGATGAGTGGGTTCCAGGACCCAGCTGGCAATCTCCTGAAAGCTAAACCCCACAGAAGTAAACTTCACTACGAGCACAGAGTGTGGCCCCTCGAGCTTCGCAAGCTGGGCCGGGCCCACATTTATTGACAATTTCATGGAAAAAACGTCCACGCACTGCAGTGAAGTTCAGCTTGGGAGAGGAAGGCTTCCTCTTGTGGCCATGGTCAGAGTTGGTGCCTATTTTGAGATTTTCTTTTCCTTTTGTGTTCTTTGGAGAATGGCTCTTTGAGATCCCATTAAAGTAGCCCACGCGTAGCCTCAGCCTCCTGATGGAGTTAAGAGGAGGGACCTATCACACCTGGCTCCTGGAGACATTTCATCTTCATTTAATTGAACTAGAAAAAGAAGTTAAATTGTAGGTACTGACTGTTCCTTGAAGATTTGCTTTACTAGCAATAGTCCCCTATCAACTAACTTTGTAGACTGAGATTATAGATTGTGATTTGTGATTTTTTTTCCCCTAGTACTGGAATTTCTGAAGGAATAAGGATTTAAGACACAGAGCAGAACTTTTTCCAACGTGTGTATGTGTGTGTTTGTGTGAGTGTGTGTGTGTGTTGTAGATCAGAGAACAGCACGAAAGAGTGGGGTCTCATCTTCCACCACATTGAAGCAGAGTCCCTCTCATTTCTGGGGCTGTGGTGCATCCTCCTGGGTAGCCAGCACTTGTGTGCCTGGCCACACTACAACATCTGTCTGTTCACATGTTCCTGGATGGAACTCAGGTCATCAGACTTACACAGAGCACGCTTTTATCCACTGAGCCATCTCCTTAGTCTTTTCTGTAGGCTTAGAACTGGAGTTCTTGAAATTCTTAGCCTCTGACCCTTGAGAGTCTTCAGGATCCCCTTGTTAGCAGTTAATGTAATTTCTGAAAATCCCTATATATTCTTCACAGTGGAATAAAGCTTTGCTTGTCAGGGAAATAGTCTGACATTCCAGCTTTTTTTTTTTTACATTCCAGTGTTTTTAATAGACTCATGAGCCATCTCTAGACATACCCCCAACATAATGAGCCCTATAAATACAGAGAACACAGTTAGGAACCATACAGTATCTCGGTAATTACTTTAAAATGTGATTTAATTGCGATGTAATCACAACTGTCAACTGTTTGTATTATTAGATTATTGCTAAAAATCTGTTTTGCAGCTGGGTATTGGTGGCCCATGCCTTTATTAACCCAGCATTCAAGAGGCAGAGACAGGCAGATCTCTGTGAGTTCAAGGGCAGCCTAGTGTACAAGAGCTAGTTCCAGGACAGGTTATAGGCTCCAAAGCTACAGAGAAACCCTATATCAGAACAACAACAACAACAAAAAGTTTTGCCAGAAACTAATCGAAACCATTGACAAAAGCTGAGGATGTAGCGGAGTGGGAGAACACCTGGTTAGTGTGTGGAAGACCCTGGTTTCATCCCGGGCACTGCAAAACAGAACCAGGGCACAGGAAACTCAGTGGAGTAATGCTACGGCCACCTGACAGAGCACTTCACAGTGGAATTAGTCTTCCCCAGGAGCTAGAAACATGTTTTACTCATGAGATGAACATTTCGGTATGGCTTTCTCAGGTGCTGTCCCTCCTGCTGGAAGCATCTCTGAGAGAATCGTCACAGTTGGTCCCCACCCCTTTGCCTTTGCCCCACACGGGTGGCCTCCAGTCTCTAGGACGTCTGTGCTCTGTCTGGTTCACGAGCTGTTTATCTTAGCCTGGCAATCTCAGAGGTCGCCTCATTTCTGCGTTTCTCTGTCTTGCCACCTGAAGCTGGCAGCTGGTTTTTCAGGGGTTCCTCCTCCCGATGCACAGCTCCAACTTCTCTGAGTCACAGGGGAGCTCTGCCAGCTGGGAAACGCTGTATCCAAGTAGAACTGTTATTCACCCAGTCTTAGGATTTCTTACCTTTCAAGACTAAATTAGGCATCAACTCATGTGTTCATTTCACAAGGTTTTTTTTTTGTTTTATTTATTTATTTTTTTTTTTATTTATTTATTTATTTATTTATTTATTTATTTATTTATTTATTTATTTATTTATTTTTGAGCATCTCCTCCCTGTCAGGCTAAGAAGCATTTATCATAGATTTGTTTCAGAGATGATTCCCTTCCAGTTGCTGAGGTAAAGAGTGGTATTCTAAGATTAACCTTGTGTTTGGTTGTTAGGGTTACTGAATGGATTCTGTGGAAAGAGCTAACTCTCCAGAGAGCCCACTACTGCTCTGCCATATCCCGTCCAGGCTGGGATGGGACAGGGAACAGAACCCTTCCTCTCATGTTCAATAAGTCCAGTATTGTGGTCCTCTAGTTCCTTTGGGGTCCATGTTAGTATCCAGAAGGAGAAAGCCTTTCCCCAGAGTACTGGATGTGTACCTAGCCATTCCACAATTGGTGCGAGAAGAACAAAAGTTGGGAAGTGGAGGTTAGCATTAGTATAGCATGGATAATTTACTACATATGGAAATAGCCAAATCCAGGAAGAAGGCGTTTTTCTGATAAACGATGGATCCTCAGCCATTTTCGTCAATGCAGTAGCCATTGCTGACAGAAAAAAATGAGACAACTGAGCCTGAATTGAGAAAATTCAGTACCTCCTTAGGGGATACTGGAAATGTTTCCCTTAGCCTGGAAGTGCAGGTTAACACGCGAGCACCTGGGTGACCAGGGCAGCACACATGAAGAAGAGCTAGGAGAGCTTGACATGTGGTCTGTGTGCTAGCAGTGAAGACTGAGTCGGGAGCATGACGGGTCTCTCCTGATAGAATGGAGAGCTAGCAGTAACGTGAACAAAACGACGAGTGGCCATTAGCCAAAGCCCTGGTAGGAACCAGCTAGCCCATCCAGAGCAGCTGCAGGGGCCAGGACATCAGCCAAAAGAACCAGATAGCCCATCCAGAACAGCCCACATCAGCCAGGGGTAGGGCTTTTTGACCCGGTGCCCTCCCATGAATGTGGCTTGCCTGGAGCTGTGGCCCCTTGTTGAGGAACAGAGCACTGGCCAACACTGCTGCCCACACTTCCTCCTCTCAGCTTCAAGCTTCTGGATGCCAGAGTTACAGGCCAGGAGAAGGAAGCAGGCTGGAGAGGAAAGAGAGGGTTGCGCTGTGGCGCAATTGGAAGTTCAGCCCAGGGGAGGTTACACCAGCGCTGAAGCCTTCAGAATTGTCCATTTTGTGTCTGTAGTTCTTGAAGCTGTAGGCACAGCAACAGCTCCCAGGTTTACTAGATTTTCCCACCAATGAAACATTCACCTGGTGTCTCTCCTCCTTCTTTAGAGTTGCTGGAACTGTGGCCGGAAAGCAAGCGAGACCTGCAGTGGCTGTAACACCGCCCGGTACTGTGGCTCCTTTTGCCAGCATAAAGACTGGGAGAAGCACCACCACATCTGTGGACAGACCCTGCAGGCCCCACAGCAGGGAGACACGCCTGCAGGCAGCTCCTCAGTCACACCCAGCAGTGGGGCTGGGAGCCCAATGGACACACCACCAGCAGCCACGCCCAGGTCGACCACCCCGGGAACACCCTCCACCATAGAGACAACGCCTCGCTAGACCTAAGCTCGGACTGTCAGAGGAAAGACACCGCAACCAACACGAAAGCAATTCCTCATCCTCAGATGCTCAAAGCTGTTTTTCTGTTTGTTTGTTTGTTTATAGATGAACTATCTATCTTATTTCAGTACTTTCAGCAAGAGAGAACCTAACTGTATCTTTTGAGGCGGTAGTAAAACACAGAGGGCCAGTAACGGGTCGTAATGACTTACTGTGGATAACAAAGATATCTTTTTAGAGAACTGAAAAAAGGAAAGAATATAACGTGAAATGCTAGATTTGACCTCCTCCCTGTTATTTCCAAGTAGCTGGGATTTTAAACTAGATGACCTCATTAACCAATGCTTTACCAAGCAGCAAACCAAGAGATTGTTCATTGCTGTTGAAAGCAAAAATGCTAATATTAAAAGTCACAGTGTTCTTTATATACAATAATGGAAAGAAAAAAAAGGCGATCCCTCAAGGGCACGAGTGTTGGATACAGCACTAGACATTTTAACAAGAAGATGAATGGCGTCTGTGGGTTGCTAACTGAACTTTGAAGACCCGCTACAAAACGTGCAGATGTGCAGCAGATTGGAAGGAGACACAGATGTTCGGTTTTTTTTTTTCCTGTTTCTGAAGCAAAATAATAATATCCAGGTCAACAGAATGAAAAATGAAAGATGATTTCCAGTGGGATGTATGACCACAGCAGCAAGAAAAAAAATGCCATAATACAAAGGCTCCTTTACACACGCGCGCACACACACACACACACACACACACACACTTAAGAGACAGCCTGCAGTTAATTAGCGTTCTGGCAGCTTCCAGCTCAGCCAGCTGCCCTAAATAACCCTTCAACATTTCTTCACTTTTGCAAGGTTCCACAGAGTAAGACATTGGGTCTATTCCAGCTCATTCATTTTATATTGAAAACTAGTTTTTGTTTTTTTAAAAAAAGATGGTGGCTCCAGCTCCAGCCCCCTTTCCAAAATTTTTCAACCCCACCCTGTTTGGTTTTTAATTAAAATCTAGTAGTTCTCTTGGTGTTAAACACTTCTGTCCTGTGAGGTTCCCAATGGTGTTCTTCTTGTAAATGTGTTGGCCAAATGTGAGGATGCGTTGTAGTTTATCCATATGCCCACATTTAGTCTCCTTATTCCTAGTTGGTGAGAAACCTGTATCTTTCTATGCTGCTTTTATATCTGTATGTATTAGTGATATTTCTCTAGTAGTTAAAAAAAAAGAAAAGGAAAAAAAAAACTTTTTTGGTTGTCCTCAAGAAAAGAAAAAAGAAAAGAAAAGAAGAAGCTATCTTTTGGAGCTGCTAACTCACTCTCTTATAGGGTTTTTTTCCGGAAACCAGCATGCTTCATGGAATGCTAGCATATGGGTGTTTTGTAAGAGGGGTGTACATAAATGTATTCTGCACTGTCACGATGACTCCCTGGGCATGCTCTTTTTTTTTCAAACAAAACTTTTTAAATATGCTAGAGCCATTTCACCAGTTTTAGCTGTAGCATAGAGTAGTAGTGGAATTTTTCTTTCCTTTTTTTTTCTTTATTTTTTATGAAAAAAAATTATTAGGGACTTTTTTTAAAAAAAAATAAAATAACAAGATATCCTACTTTTTAAAAAAGGACAGTGCATGCATATTGCTGTAAGGTTGTTTAAGTATTTCTAATTTTACAAAAAAAAAATGAAATCATCAGAGCTCCAAATGCTGAGGTGTAGACGGACAGCTTTAACCCTGCTGGGTGCCAGCTTATACAGTATCGGGAAGTCAGCCAAAGACTGATCTGATGGACCAAAACCAGGACTTCTGAAAAGCACCAGAAATACTTTCCAAATGATCAGCAGGTTAGCCATGTTCAGTGTGAATCCATTAACCCTTCGTTGTCCAGGGTCCAGACCGGAACTACATGTTAGTTTTGAAACCCAATAGCCCAGAATGTGGTTGTGTGCTTTAAGAGTCGGCAGAGCTGCAGGCTGTGTAGACAACCAAAGTTGACAAGGCTGGGAAGACACCACTCCACATACACACACACCAAGCATTTCTTTACAAATCGAGTACAATCCATTTGCTTGTGGGAGGGGGGTTGATGTAGCCCTTGGATACAGTTTTCAGTGGCTTTTAAGTTATCTGCATAAGAGGTGATCCTCATGGGTTTGCTTTATGTCTTGCCAATTTAAGATTTTCTTATAACATTTCCCCTGTACTTTCATATACCAGTCGGTTTTCATTCTGTTCAGGTGGTGTTGTGTTCTTTTTTGTTTTGAATGGCCTTTTAGTTCAGGAAGTTCTGATGAGCAAATCAATGCATCTATCTCTCTGCATGTTGGAAGTCCATCTGCCAGCACACCTGCTAAAGTGAAGTGAGAAGCACACAGGAGGCTCTGAACGGGTTCTGTCTTACCATGGTGCTCCCAGAATCCTTTGACCTCACTCTGCTTTCTAGTCTGCTTGTGACACTGGACAGTCCTTTCTTAGAGCTATTCTATGTTCTAGGCTACGAAGGGTTAAAGAATCCCACAAATGAGGTATGTCATACCCACACGTCTTGAGCTTGAGAAGCTGTGATGTATGTGGGACAGCACTGTTATTCTTAACACTAGTGTGTAAAATAAGGATTAGTACAGTACGTCTCATTCCTTTTTAATTCAGGGCACCCTGAGTGAAAACAAAAAAAAAAAATCCCTAACTCTGAGCTCTATCTCTAATTCCTCTTCCTCCTCCCCTCTTCCTCTTCCTCTCCTCCTGTTTTGCTACATTCTCCTCAGTGGCAAAAAGTTTCACTCTACCTCTGACAGCATGTATATTGCACCAGTAGCTAACAAAAACTGGTCTAGTCAAACCAAATGGGCACAAAAGAACCAGGATACCAAAAGTTAAGCTCATACAGCTGCAAACCATATCACTTCTTGGTAACAATGCAGACCTCATAAACCTAAAAAAAAAAAAAGAGAAAGAAAAGAAGACTTTTGTTCCTTTCCTTTCTTGCTTGTCACTTATATTCAGGCTATGTGAGAGTATTAATTTGTAGGTATTACACATTACAAAAAGTTATCTTCATTGGATAGAATTGAATGGTGGTCGCTGATAGGAATAGGGCGTCCTCTATCTCTGATCTCTCTCTTTTTTCTCTTTCTCTTTTTCTCTGTCATGAGACTGTGTGTGACAGGGCCACCTGTCTTTTTAATTTGTTTCTTAATTTCTTTTTTTTTAATGTGTAGGTGCATGTCTTGGGGATTTAAAAATTTCAAGGCTGGTTTACTTATGCAAAGCATGCCTATATCTGGAATACTTAGGGAAAGAAAGCGACTCCATGTTGTCCGAGTTCCTCAAGGGACAGAAAAAAAAAATTGGAGACTGTTGAAATGCAGATTTGAAGTAATTTTATTTTAATTATTTTGGGTTCTGCGACATTATTGTGAAAAATTAAAGTTGTTGTGCAATACTTAATTCAGACATGTACCACAAGTTAACGGTAGACTAACACTGGGGGCGGGGCTAGGCATCATGCTTTTGTCGGCACTCTTGAGCTTTGACGTCTACTATGTCTCAACTGTGGTTTCTTGTTTATCCTTTTTATTTTTTCCTTAGTTGGACTGTAATGTATGGTCTGTCAACCTGTGAATCTTTAAAGTATGATTCAGGTATTGTTGTATTCTTTACTGTGTAATAAAAATGCTTAAAAAGAAGTCTGTATTCTGTCTCCCTTATCTTCACAGTGTGCCAAAGCTGAAGCTCAGGGACCCTAGCCCGGGAAGTCAATCCTTCATGGAGCATGCCTAGTGTCTTTTCAGCTACAGCGTATGTTTCTAACATGAGTGGTTTATCCATGCGTGATGAGAGGATGTTTGTGAGGTCAAAGCAGTCACGTCTAGAAGGATATTCAGGTCCTCTATTGGAAAGGATAGCTTAGTCTGGGTCGCCTTCTTCAGAAAGGTCCATTTCCCTTCTTCTGAGTCTCTGGCTCTCAGCAGGTTGCGGCTATGCACAGATTCAGGGAGCATCCACTGAGGCAGACCTATTCATCTGTTGCCAGCATGTTCACACTTCTTTCTGTGCATTTGTCATACATGGTATGGAGTGTCTAACTTGTTTCTGAAACCCATGTTATTCCTTTAACTATATATATAAATATACATATTAATATGCCTACATTAATATATATATTCATTCTCATGCATTGGTTATAGCTTAGAATGTAGAGAACCAATCAGTCTTCTACACTAGGAACCCAATGGATTTTCATGTAGTTTTCACAACACATTTTTTTTAAGGACTGACTGTATATACTATATTGTAGCAGGATTTCCCATTTACTTGGAAGATTCCCACTATGGGCTAAAAACTAGTTTAACGGAATTAGGTGAACTATATGTGTAAGGACTGAGTCTGGATAGCTGTCACATAGATGCTTGTGAGTGGGAGGGTGGCTGAGGACCTTCTGTTCTTTTTTTTTTTTTATGCCAACTAGGTCCCCATCTCTGTCCTGAGACCTGGCTTCTCTGGCTGATCTTGAGAAACAGCTCATTTGACAGGGCGGGTGGGAGAACATGTAAAACATGGATGACTTTCATACCTCTATAACATGAACAGGCTGACTATTTTGTAGTTAAATTTTTTTCTTAGTATACCAGACCATCCTGGCTCAATTGCCTTTCCTTGTTTGTACAAATATTTTCTTTTTCTCTTCCAAGTGGAGCAGAGCAGAAACCAGACGGTATGGAGACTAGAGAGAGCCCTTGAAATAGCCCCTTTATAAACAGCCCGTGACAACAGGCGCTGTGACATATGTGTGCAACAGGCTATGCTGGACAAGTGGGAAATAGCTGAGTTTAGATGAAGGATGGGAACAAAGTCCAGCAGCTTCTGGGGGTGAGCACCACTTTCTAAATAATGTTATTGATATGTTTGATAATATTAAAACTCTGTTTGCCATGAAAAGAACACTAAGCTATTTCCCCAGAATGGGAGGGGGAAGAAATGATCAAAGAGGTGCTTTTCTGTATGGCTGTTTATATCTTTATCCCAAGGTGAATAAATAAAGTTGTACTTGCCTAAGCTTGTCCCTGGTCAGTCTATTCTCAACCACACTAGAGAAACTGGATCAGGCAAAAGCAGGAAATATATTTTCCATAAAACCTCTCCATCTACACAGACAGGGAGATAGAGCCAAAGTTGTTTTTCCTTTGCTTCTGGAATTTTCTGATTTACATAAGCTTTTGTTTAAAACACTTGCCAATTCACAGATGGGAAATCTATGGAGGGCTCTTAAGGTCACTATGCTTTACCTACAAGCATGACAGTTGAGTAGGTGGAGCTTCCAGTGGCTACGAGATGGGATGCCCCCTCTTTGTTCCCGACGCTAACTGTGTAGGGCTGGAGTTCTACCCTGCACTGGCAAGAAAGAATGAGCTGTCATGCTCTAAGTCACTAACAAACACAATTTCTGTGCCTCGGTGAAAAGAAGGAAGATGAGAGCCACGTTACCCCATAGGGATGTGGGACAGCAGGAGATACCACCGAGCTGCATAAATCAACAGCAGTTGGAGCCCTTTTCAGTACCTCATACAAGGTCAGGCACCCAATTATCACTCAATAAATATTCATTGTAAATACCTCCGTGAGTCCTCTGCTGGAATAAGGTGGGGCCATTTTCACAGAAATAAGCCAGTTGGACGTAGGAACAGGAAGTGTGAGGGCAGTGATTTAATCACCTCAGAAAGCGACTACAAGAGGAAGGTTAAGCTCTGACTGTGGCAAGTAAAGTCAAGACCACTGTTGACATACAGAGTTGATAAACACCAACGTGGGAGTGTCTACCTCATGGCTGCACGTATTAGTGACAAACAGATACTGATGGTCACAGCTCTGCATTAATTGATTCATGTAAGGTTTCACTAGTTAGGCATTAGAAATACTTTGAAATTCAGGTGCATGTAGTCCAGACTAAGAACAGTAGCCTGGGTCAGACCTCTCTACCTTGATCTGCCATCTAGGGCTGTTTAGCTTTGAAATCTCCATGTTCTGTTTTATCTTTGCCCTGTCTTATTCACACTGAGTCCCTGTACTCTCTTTAAGCCTCCCATCTCCCCTCTCATATCCACTCTACAAAACACAAATCTCTTGATATTTTCCCTTACTTCAGTATTTTCCCCATCAGGCCATACCTGTCTTCTTTCTAAAATCTGTAGATGGAGGTTTCTCTCCTGCCTAGTCCCACAGCCCTTCAGTCCCAAAGAAACATACAGAGGCTTATATTAATTATAAACTGTTTTGCCTATTAGTTCAGGATTATTACTAACTAGCTCTGATAACTTAAATTAGCCCATAATTCTTAGCTATGTATAGCCATGTGGCAGTTACCTTACTCATTGAGGCATTCTTACCTTGCTTCCTCTGCATCTGTCTGGTTACTGCAGCTCTGCCTTCCTCTTCCCAGAATTCTCCTCATCTGGTTGCCCTGCCTGTACTTCCTGCCTGGCTACTGGCCAGTCAGTGTTTTATTAAACATTCAATACAAGTGACAAAATTACAGTTTACAAGAGCTTTATCCCACAGCATTTCTTGGATGTTCTTGTATGAACCATCTTGAAAGTGAGAGAAAGGTGTACCACCCCCGTGATTGTGTGTTGAAGGTTGAGATGGCAGCTTATATACAACTGTTGGGAGCCACCTTTTTTGTGGTGACTCTTGCCTCAGTCCTAGGCATGGTGAGTTCATATATTCCAGAGTTGGGGCATGAGGATTAGAAAAGTTAGGTAGGAGGAACAGAGATGAGAAAGAAACACAGAGACATAGGACAGTAATGGGAGGACCACTCATTCTCTACTGCATACTGAATTCTGAGTATGCACACACTTTTTACACACTTTTATACAAAAGGGGGAAGAAGGCTAAAGATTGCTTTAATGTGATACAATGAACAACCAGAAGAGTTACTTGCTGCAGCACTTGAAACACCAAGCAACTATATCTGGAATTAAGCATTCTGTTGTGTAGGCAGTGAACCCACTCTAGACCAAGTATCCTCAAGGCAGTTGCTCCCAAGGTCAAACCTCCTATTTCAAAAGAAGGAGCAGAAGTGTGCTTGAATTCTCTGACCTTAGTCAGGGTGGAACAGATCTACTTCTATGGGCCATATTAATGTCCAAAACACCAAGTAACCACACCCTAGGTTGGGGTGGGTAGCCACAGTGGTCAACAACTTTGAGCGAGTAAAATTAACTCAAACTCTCTGACCTTTTGACAAGGTAGAATGGGCTCGCATTTTTGGTCCTCCCCACAAACAGTGTTACTACCATGACGGTACAAGGAATAATTGAGCACATATTTCCCTCCATGTAGAATTGTTTTCAAATTTTGTAGGGAGACAATGCTATCTCTTTGTACTCCTTGCTTTTCAACATAGTCTGAAGCTTTCCTACATTCAAGCGATTCCTTGAGAGATCACCACAGTTGCCTCTTGACTTTCTGGACATGGGAAGAAAAAAGGCTTTTTTTTTTTTTAATTTTCTTTCTTTGAAAGCTAACAACAACAAAAGGACTGTGCATATATTTCTGAGCTTTTCTAGCATGTATGAAGCCCTGGTTTTAATCCTAAGCATCAGGAAAAAATCTAAACAGTAACAAAACCCTAACTAAACAGGTACATTATATAATATCCTCCTATAGGTTATGTGTGTGTGTATATATATATATATATATATATTTAAAAAGTAGAAGAAAGTATTTTTAATGTTTTTACCGTAAATAATAAATGTTTGCGATAAATGGGCTTAACCTGATTTGAAAATTGTGTGATGCATGCATGTGTCAAAATATTTCATATTAATTATACTTATAATATGCACAATTTTGTATTTATGTTTTCAATTCAAAAGATATACTTAACTAAAAATTAACAAAGTCTAACAAAACAAGCAATCTTTCAACAGCAAGGATCACTTCAGTATTAGAGAACAGTTTATTATTGCTGAATACCTTCTCTGAGCAGCTCCGTGAAGATTATCTGGCTGTTGAGAGAGGTAAATCAGACTCTTCTCATAGATGTTTATGGATTAGAACAGCCTCTTTGTCTCCAAGGCTTCTGTTCTGATGTTAGAGAATAAGAAACAAGTGTTACATAGCAGTTTACTTCAAAATGAAAACTTTTCATGTCGTGGGGACTTCAAGACACAGGGTTTTATTACGGAGGAAAAAGAGGATTTTCTAAGCAGTAGTTCCCAATCTGTAGGTCGTGACCCCTTCAGATATCCTGTCTACCAGAGATTTACATGATCATTCGTAGCAGTACAATCACAGTTGTGAAGTGGCAGTGAAATACTTGGGAGTCACCATCAAAGAGGAACTGTGTTAAGGGTCATAGCATTAGGAAGTTGGAGAACCATTGTTCTAAAGGAAAGTAAAATACTCCATCCTGGGAAGCACCTTAAGCTCAGGAAGAAAATGACTGGAAGGCTTCAGGAAGCTCCTGTAACTGAGCAGATTCAATAGGTCCCTTCCTCCCCAGGTTATATAAGCAGAAGGACTGCAGAGACACTTAGAAAGCAGAGCCGCCTAGTAGCAGCCCCACTAGATCAGCGGCCTGAAAGAAACATTGAAGAAGCAGAGACAATGTGAACTTCCTAGACTAAACAGTGACAAGCCAGGTGGCCTAGAAGAATCAGAGACTAGCATTAAGAAGGCAACTGGGCAACTGGGACACTCCACCTTACTGTGCTACTTGTAAGCCCTATATCATGTTCCAGGTTTCATCTTTCGTGACCCATCATCCATGCGGAAGTGAACTTTGGTGATTCGTCTTAGTCATGTCTCGTCCTGTAAGTCATCCCTCACCCATATAAACTCATTGGTTCACTAAGTTGACCCTGGTGATATCCTCTGGTCCGTTGTTGGTTCCCTATCTGGGATGAATAGACATTTGTTATGTCTGACTGGGAACCATAATTAGGTAATCCAGTAACTGTTGATAAATGAAAAAGGAAATAGAGCATGATAAAGAACTAAGTAACCAAAGGCTTGAGAGCGGCAATGATTTAACCTGGGGGGCCCACCATTCCAAGGAAGTGATGTCTAGAAAGAAACCTGGAGGGTATAGAGCAAGACAGTGGACCCTCTGAGGAAAGGAATCTGCTTGCTATAGAGAGGAAACTAGCATCAAGCCTTTAGAGAGTAAAACAGCCTGAAAGGCTTGAGGACCTATTGCTAGTGTATTTCAGAAAAAAAATGACCATTTGTATGGGGCCGAGTGAGGCAGGCTATTGGTTCTGCTCATAGGACATCAAAACATTTTTGTATGGGGCAAAATGAGGCAGGCTGTAGAGATACGCAGCTTGGTTTATGAACCACCGACGGTGACATCATATCCTTGTTTATATTTGTGGGTACTTGGAACCTAAAGTGATCTGACTGAGGACATGGTGCATGTAAGTACAGAGCAGAGGGCAGTCAAGCTTTGCAGGGCCGTTTGATGAGTCTCTTGCTCATCAACTGCGGCCTGTATGTGCTTCAGGGAAGGCTGGTAGGAGGAACAACAAGAGAATGAGGAAAACAAGATACACAGAAAGGGGCTGAGAAAAGAAACCTTTCTGTCGGAGGCACTCCTGAAGACAACTCAGATGACAGAGCGTCACGGCATGCCAGGGGAACACAGCCCTGAATTCTGCTGGAGCAGAGCTGATGGGGATCCTCTCTGGATGAAGGAGAGTTTAACAGTGATCGCCTTTCTCATGAGGACCATGATGGCTTGATGCGCCTCCTGGTGCAAAAGCAAATGAATAAAATGCTGCTTCTCTGCTTAGGCTGAAAACGGGGTCAGGATTGTGTTCGAAAAGGAGAAAGCCTTCTGTATTTCTAACTAAACTTTTTGCAAGCTCCTTCTCATGGTATCTCTGCTGGTTACGGCATGTCTTTAAAGGGGTGATGAAGGATAGAGTTAGAAAGAGCCCACAACAGCCTGTCAGTGTTTCACTTAGGACAATTGATGCTCTACTGACCACAGTAAAGTTAAGGCAAGCACAAACCACCCTTTCGGATGGTAAGTAATACAATCTTCTCTCTCTCTCTCTCTCTCTCTCTCTCTCTCTCTCTCTCTCTGTCTCTGATAGCACAGACTGGAAAAACGTAAAGAATGTTTTGTAGTTTTAGTACTTAATTAATACGTTCTCTTTAAAGGAGATGTAAATTAATAATCACCATTGAGCTTTATGGGATTGAGTTCAATATAGCATACATACTGATAAATGTCCATATATACAATCACTAATATATGCTTACAATGTACATTCCTTACTATATGTGCATTAGTATCAACTGTTGTCCACCTGCTATCATGAAATGTTTTTATACTGTCATCTAAATTAATTTCAGTAACTCTATCATTTGTGGTTGTGACTCAGAATCGCTAAGTTGAACAGCAATGGGCTCCACAAGCTTTGAGGCTGAGATTCCAAAGCTAGGGGAGAAACAGCTCCCCAGTGCTGCATCGCTAGCCGGTATGCAAGTAGCTCAGCAGTTTTGAAGCCACACTCACTGGCACTCTGAATTAGAAGTCATTAACAGACACCCCATGGGAGAAAATTGAGAAACACTCAGTGACTAACATATGGATAATGTTACAATTTATATCCCCATCAGGATCTCCAGATCTAGCGCTGGAGTAATCATGTACTTCTGTGTAGCTGACATCCCATGACGTATCTGAACCCGTTCACTGGCATTTCTTCCCAGGAGCATCTACCAGACACTTCCTTCCCTGCTTTTTCACAATTATTATAGCTAGAACCTCACAGAGGGCTAAACACTATCAGTCCTTCTCATCTTGTTTCGGAAGGCACTCTGAAGTCTGCTCTAGATCACCCCAAATTTCATTCATATAATAAGCCAGTTTCCCCAAGATAACATTCCAAAGGGATAGTTTAAAAACCAAACAGATACAACAAAAACATTTCTACAACTGGCAGCTTAGTTGTCAATTGAATGATTCAGGTTGTGAGAACAAAACACCTTAGATGAGTAATTGAGATGGAACAGAAAACTGTTGCCCATGGTTCTTGCAACTGGGAAGTCTAAGACCATGAGCCAAGGTGTTCAAACTTGGACAAGATAGCTAACCTGTCGGTGACATGAGTCTCTTTTGAAAGATTAGAATAGACAATGTGTGGAAAGTAGACTCAAGGTTAGTGTTTCCTGTGGCTGTGTTGTGTTCCGCGGCGTTATAAACGGTGCTACTTGTCTTCCTTCCCGTCACGCCCGACATAGAGCCTTGAGATTCAAGGGGCAAATGCTCAGTCGTCTTCATTAACACTTCATCAGCAAGTTTGGGTGCACCCTTACGACTAGTGAAAACCCTTCACCACTGCCACCTGGATGCCTGAAGCTGCCTCAAGCTCCAGGTACTCTAAAACCCAAAGAAGATTTTAATTCGCGTGTTAATTAAGTGAGCCAAAGGGCACTTCTGATTGCTCGACTTTAATACTTCGATAGCTGGACTTTGGTAGTCAGCCTCAGGAGGCAGAAGTGGCCAAATAAGGAATAGACCTTGATGGCTAGTTTTAGGAATATAATCTAATGGTTTTTAGAAAGGCAGAGGATAGGGGAGAGAAGGACAAAGCCTGCCAGAGCCACACTCACCATGCTTGAGTTGGGAAGAGTCCTTTCAATATACATGTATTGAGATATCACATTCTCCATAAATCAGAAAAAAAAATCATTTTTTGGCTGTGGATACCTGTAATTGCAATACTTGAGAAGATCTATGTCTATGTCTCTATATATCTCTGTCTCTCCCCCCTTCTCTCTCTCTCTCTCTCTCTCTCTCTCTCTCTCTCTCTCTCTCTGTGTGTGTGTGTGTGTGTGTGTGTGTGTGTGTGTGTGTATCACTCTCATAATGTCAGCAAGCTAGAAAACTTGATATTATACTGGGAACTGATTTTGAAGCTTTGTTTCTATGATGTATTATTTATTGTTCAGCTGAAGGCTTTCCAAAGGCTTGAAATGAGTGAGATTTACAGAGATTATAAGACCTGATATGTTTTCTCCTGCTGCAAAAGGTCAGATTAGACCAGATTAAAACCAAATGCAAGTTTATTGGGTGTTACTCCTGGGCAGGTTCACTGGTCCCAGAAAACTGGGCCAGAGAAATCATGCACCTGGGCTAAGGCAAGGGGCTTTTATAGACCTTAAGCAATGAGTGATGATGTGCCTACCAAGAGCAAGGACTGTACCCCATGGTCAAAAGCTAAACCCCTGGCAGGCACTCAAGTTGGCTGGTCACATCAGAAAGGCAAGTTACATCAGCTTTCAGAAATGTGGAACTGGGCTTTTGGTGCCATTCCTCTGTTCAGAGTCTACTGTGTTGGACGGGATGGGGGAAGTAGTTTAGATAGGGTTTCCCAGTTTGTGAGGGGGCAAAAATGAGGTTCCAAACTAACAAGACTGAGAGGAAGTAGCAGCTTTAACATGGTAGCTTTCTTTGAGTGACATTGAGATCTATCTGTATTCCCCAGCACTTAAGAGGAAGGAAGTTTTAGGTGAATATCTCGTTAGCAAGTTCATTATCCTATTCTGTGCATCAAGGGAGGAAGCTAGTCTTTAAGAATCATAGCCTGGGGTGCACATCTGGCAGCTGTGGAAAGTGCACAGTCCATCTACACATCTGTTCCCCCAGCTGCCATTTTCACTGTGTGTTTGTCTCTGTATAGTTAGTGAACTCAACACATCATGCTTGATAAGGAGCTGGAGCCTTTGGCTTGCTCTCTTAGTGTGTTCTTTCTCAGTAAAAGGCATAGTGCTAACAGGCTGCCCTTGACTCAGCCAAGGTCAGCTCTGTGAACCAGGACAAGGAATCCTTTCACACAGGTTGTCTAAGTTACTCTCTTGGTGATGATGAAATAACCTGACAAAAAAACAATTTAAGAGGGGAAGGGCTGCTTTGGGCTTATAATTCCAGAGGGAAGTGATTCAACACAGCAGGGAACTCATGGAGACAAGCAGGGGAGCAAGGGAACTCAGGAAGTAGAGAGCAAGCAGTCAGTGGAGTATGGCCTTGAAGGCTTAAAGGCCGTCCCCACTGGGCTATTTCCTGTTGTGAGCCTCCACCTCCCAAGGATTCCACAACCTTCCCAAGCATACAAGCAGCTGACAATGAACTTTTACACACATGAGCCTAGGGAGGACATTTCACCCTCAAACTACATCACAAGGTCTCATGTGGCCTAGCATGACATATTTAATATGTAGGTGAGGATATGATCAAGAATATCTATTTATTTAATTGACTTTGTCTATTAATTTGTTTATTATTTGAGGCAGGATCTTACTATGTAGCCCTGGCTGTCCTGAAACTCACTATGTAGACCAGGCTGGCCTTGAACTCACAGAGACTTGCTTGCTTCTACCTCCAGAGTGCTGGGATTAAATGCATGTGCCACCATGCCTGACTGATCTTGAACTTTTAATCCTCTTGTATTCCTCCTTTGGAGTGCTAAGATTACCCAGGCTTGCCACAATCCCTGTTTCTGTTGCTGGACATGTGATAACGATGCCCTCATATACTTGTAGGGATGAAGGAATGTGCAGATCACATATAATAAAACAACTAGTGGATGATAAGAAGTCAATAATAATTGTTGTCGTAATTTTATTTTTTTAATCTGAGAACTACATACATGAGTATTGTGTTTATATAGTTTTTGTTCATTCCTCTTCTTCATTCAAGTCTTCCCATATCTTCCCCTACTTCTCAAATTCAGTATCTTTCCTTTACACACACACACACACACACACACACACACACACACACACCATGCTGAGTCTATTTAGTGTTGTTCATAAGTGTATGTGTTTTGGATTGATTGCTTGGCATTGGATGGTGTATCATTTCTGGAGAGCACTGATTCTCCCTCAGCAACTGTTAATTACCTATAGGTCATCATCTAGGTATAGGGCCTTGTGAGAGTTCCCAGTTTTGTTGGCGTATCAACTGATGAGATCATTGCACTGGTCTTGGTGAGGTGATCAGATCCTTGAGATTTCATGGGTGCACCTTCCTGTCATATATTGAACACGCTATCTCAGAAGATATATTGTCCTCCACTCTTGCAGTCTGCCCCCTTCTGCAGTCATTGCTGAGCCTTGGGTATAGGAGTGGTATATAAGTTAGGCCTGTCTCCCTATGGTCAGTTGTTCTTTACATTTTGACCAGTTTGGGTTTTTCTGTGTTGTTCTCAGCCTGAGGGGAAAAGAAGCTCTTTTGCTGAGGGTAAGGGCAACACTCATCTGTGGGTTTAAGAAGAATAGTTAGAATGCCCTTCGAAAACAAGCTGCTAAGAAAAGTGGAGTAGTGTGTTCTCCTCTAGGCTCCATGCTTTCCAGCCACTGGGAGTTGCCTAGGTTTTCAGTGCCAGGCACAAATTTCTTTCTATTAAGTGGGCCTTCTGTCCAGTTAAACAGCTGTCGGTTATCCACAAGACTGTAGCACCTGTATTGCATGCCGGGGCACATCTGTCTCATCATGCTGAACATTGTTGTGGTTCATAAGCATTACAACTCGGTAGGACTTTGAATTATTTCTCTCTATAGGCAGTTTGTGTATCACCTTAACATACCATGAGAAGATAGTCCTCAGGGAGGAGGCTTCTAGGTCAGTTCCAGCTCAATTTCTCCATGTCCACTGTATGAAGTGTGTGGTGCCTTCAGCAATAGGTCTTAACCTTCAAGGTCTATCAGGCAGCCAAGAACAGTGGCCATAGATTGTATCATTTGGGAGTTTCTTTGGCTCCTCTTCCCAACAACTCAAACAGAAGTTTCCCATGTTTGATAATGGCTATTGTTAGGCAGTCAACAGCTCTTGAGGGAAGCATTATCACTCCCAGTAGGATAGCTTCATTTGGATTTGCACACACACACACACACACACACACACACACACACACACACACACTATATTTCCTCTCTCATTCACCCTTTATATTGACCTCCTCTCTTGCTTTTTAGTTTGCGGGTTTCTATAGTGACTCTAGGATAGCTAGAGATAGATAGATGGACAGCTAGACAGACAGACTGATTCAGAGCTAGGATCCACAAATAAGAGAACATGCAGCATTTATATTTCTGAGTCTGAGTTGCCTCTGTCAGTATAATACTTTCTAGTTTCCTCTGAGTCCACAGTGGTGGCACCAGTCTGCTTTCCCACAAGCAGGGAAGAGTTCCTTCTTCCTCACATCCTCTCCAACATGTGTCATTTTCGTTTTCTTGATGCTTTCTATCAGCCTGGAGTGAGACAGACTCTCAGAGCAGCTTTCACTTGTGCTTCCCTGGTGGCTAGCAAGGTTGCATACTCTATCAGATATTTTATTAATCCCTTGTACGTCCTCTCTATAGGACTATCTACTCAGTTCTTTAGTCAGTTTGTTGATTGGAGGATTTGGCTTTCAGAATTTAATTTTTGTAATTTTTTATGTGTTCTTGCTATTAGCTACACACTGGTGGATAGTTGACAAAGTTTTTTTTTTTTTTTTTTTTTGTCATTTGAAAGGCTGCGTCTTTGCTCTGTTGACGCATCTTTGCTGTGCAGAAGCTGTTTGATTTCCTGGAATCCCATCCATAGTGTCTTTCCCACACTGTTAGAGTCTGTTTTAAGAAAGTTCTTATGCCTTGTCTCTAGAAGTTTCAAGGTTTCGAGTGTTACATTAAGATCTCTGATTCATTTTAACTTTATTTTTGTTCAGGGCAAAAGATGTAGCTCTAATTTCTTTCTTCTGTGTATGGATATCCAGTTTTCCCAGCACTGTTTTTTGAAGGTGTTGGTTTTTTTTTCAATGTATGTTGTCAGAACCTTTGCCAAGAGGTAGGTGGCTATAGCTGTGTGCTTACTTCTGGGTCCTTTGTCCTTTTCTTTGGTCTACTGCTGTGCACCGCGGCCCTGTGTCTGCGCTGTGTGCACTGGCACCCAGTTCGTGAGCTTCGGGCAAGGGGGCTGGAAGTTAAAACACACAAACACACACAGAGAGACAGCGACACGGGTCATCCTTGAATTCCCCAAGAATGCCCCCTTTATTGTGTTCAGGGGCACACATATTATATAGAGATAGCCACACCCCAGCCAAACCCACCAGAAACCACTCTCCTGCCATCAGGAACTCCTGAAGGTCTCGTGCTCAGAGCAGCTGTAGGCACTCAGATCAGTGGATTACAAGAAATTCAGGATCTGGGGTCTCACTGCTCCCAACAGTCTACATACCTACTTTTGTGCCAGGTATCATTCTTTTTAACTTGGCTCTGTAGTATAATTTTAGATAATGGACTGTGATATTTGACTATTTGACTATTTATGAATGGAATGTTTTCCTAACTTCATTTTTGATATGTTTATCATTGAAATATAGGAAAGCTGAATTTTGTATGTTGATACTGTATCAAGCTACTCTGCTGAAAATGTTTGATGTTTTCTGGGTAGAAACTTCAGTCCTTTGAGTATAGGATCACGTCATCTGTATTGGAGATAGTTTGACTTTGGTTACTATATCTCTTTTATTATCTCTTATTGCACTAAGAGTCTGAGTACTATGTTAAGAACAGAGAAAACGGGCACCCTGTTTATTAGAGATTTCTGCAGGAATACTTCCATGTTCCTCACTACTGCAGTATTAGGTACTGGTCCATTGTGGATAGGTCTTATATTTATTGTAATGCTAGTTTATTATGAAGGGTATTGGCAGAAATTACCATTGTTACTTCATCTAAAAAAGATAAGCAGTGGCAGAGAACATAGTCAGGAGGCACAGAAGAATTATTTTTTTGTCTGCTTCTTTTGTAATTCATGAAAATGGAGCAGTCACACCTTAAAAATGCATTATAGTTTACATTTTCTGAGCTTAAAAAACCATTCTTTTCCCTATAAAGTGTCTACTGTGCAAGTTTGCAGTCCATCCTTTATCACAGATATAAGTGAAAACCCTGTATTGTTTTTCTTAGTAATTGTTTCCATTTAAAAATCAACACAAGCTAAAAAAATCTATTGTATGCTGGCTCTTCATTTTATATTATTGCTATTGTGATTAGTTTGGTTGAAATAAGCAGGCTAATGTGAACCTGGGAAGCACATGGAGAGAACTTTTTCTACTTGGTTATTTGCTGATCTGGACCAACTCTGCCTTTCCCCTGTCTACAGAGAGACACACACACACTCACACACATACACACATTCGCACACACTCACACATACACACACACTCACACACATACACACACGCACACACACTCACACATACACACAACACACTCATACACTCACACATACACACACTCACAAACATACATTCACACACACATCCACTCACACACTCTCAAACACACGCTTACAGTGTTTCACATTCTCATTTAAGTTTTCAGAAAATACATTTGTTTTCATTATATTTGCTTATTTGTGTGTAGGGAGGGGTGTATCACGTGCACCTTTAGAGGTCAGGGGGCAGCTTGCGGGAGCACATGAGTCCGGGGTACTCAACTCAGATGTCAGTCTGGCACAGGTCTTGGTGAAAGTGCCTTGACTTGCTGAGTTATCTCAGCAGATCCCAAAATAAAATGCTTGAGATTCATTTAACTCATTAAGATGAAGGCAAATTATCAAAGGATTTTTGTTTGTTTGCTTTAACCTGGCCCTGCCTTTCTGTGACAAAAACCCACCAAACACAAAACAATGAACGGCACCATGACTGAACATCGGGCGGCCTCATCTCAGCTGAGCCACACAGCAAATCCAGGATGCAGTCATTCTGCTCGTCTTCCTTTCTGTTCTATTTTGTTATTTATTGTTTATAGCTATCAGCATACAGAGGGAAGTAACAAAGCTCAAGGGGGCTTTGTTAATTGCCAAGGGTCACAGAGCTAATGCATGGGAAGGCAGGGCTGTAATCCAGGCAATCTGACAAGAAAACCCGTGTTTGTAACTGCTTTTATATTGCTGCAAACATTAAGGGTTATTCTTGCTCTAAAAAAAGATGCAGTGTTTCTAAATCATTTCAATGCTATTCTTTATTTGGGTTTTAAAATGTTTAGTGAAAAAAAAAACATGCTATAATTGGGGGAAACAGCTGTACACTTCATTTCTCTTTTGTGGCGTGGATAACCGAGAGGTCTGTGGAAATCAAGCTCTTTATTCTTTCCTCTGAAGAACTGAGTAAGTGGCTCTTTGCAAAGCAATGAAGTAAGAAATGTATTATTCCCCAACTGGATGAAACGCATGCCATTAAAAGGAATAGGATCCATAATCTATCTCATTCTCTCTCTATGGTAAAATGTTCTCATGCCTTAATTAAGGAAGAGAGAACATGAGAGTCCAATACGAGTCAAAGTTTGTCCGCTTGTGAAGCAGCCTAATGGATTTTCACACCTGATTTCCATCTGCAGATCTAGGCAGTCGGAATGGAAAGGGCAGAGAGCGCTCTCACAGAGTTCATGGAAGCGACATTCCAAATACCACACACTCGGCCGAGGTTTCGAGGAACCAATCGATCTTTCATCATTTCCACCAGGAGCATTAATCAATATGATCAATGTGACTACTTAAGAAATGATGTTTGGACACGAGCATTGGAAAGAGAAAAGGGTATTGACGATTCTAACTCCTGGGTTTAGGAGAAGCAGTGGCCCACACAATGTGATACACAGGCACCATGCAATCGTTATGCAGTATGTCAAGGACAATTTGTGTGGGTCTGACAATTAAAACGGATGGGAAATTGATTCTATGAGCAACATTTCTTTAAATGGCACAGCCAGGTATTCAGTGGTTGCTGGAAATCCAGGATATAAAAGCATTTTTCTCTCCACCTCTTTAAATAGTCATTGGTAGAGTCTACTTAACCTAAATAAATAAAATCCATTTATTCATTTTATTTTTCAGTTGAAAGGTGACTGTGGTGAAGCATTAATAGCTAAGCTCTGTACTGAGGCAGGGGCTGTAGTGGTACCTCATGACACCTCTTATTCATGGAATTTACAAAATAGGCTAGACTCAAGGGGAGGATTGAAACCAAGTTTGTAACTGTCCAAGTCTTATCCTTATGACTACTGTCTATAAGGACCCCTGTGATGGCCTTTCTGCACCCACTAGAAGTCAAACTATTTTTCCCTTTCTTTTGACCTCATCTATCTATCTCCTGTGACTTCTCTAATATACCTTAACCTTCCTTCTTCGGAGACTAACTCGGTTATTCATACTTTCTGAGGCTGATGTGAAGATTTTGGAGGTGTTCATTGTTTAACCTGTGTTTGTGAAGGTACTGTTTAGAGGCCTGCAGAGACCTCATGCTGGGAGAACACACGGAACTGCATTACAATAAGAATATGAGGTATCATCCACACCATGTCGTCTTGAAGATCTAGCATTCCTGATAGCTTTTCCTTTTCTGCCAATATTTTTGCTGTTTTCTAAGTGAATGAGCATGTTAAAAGAAGATCATTCCTATTTTCCCAGTCTTGGCTTCTGTATGACTTTGAGTTGCCATTTTTATGAGAGTATGTCATGTCACGGTGGTCCTCAGGCATCTTTTGAACAGATGGCATATGCGGGAAGAGCTCCCACATGGTAAGACCCAGCTACTTAATGTGGAAGTCAGAACCCGTTTTCCCAGTCAGCAGATAAAGTACATCCATACCAAAGAGAGATACTTCTCTGAGATTGTCTTATTTAGGAGAAAACAACACTGAGAATCAGGATTTAATGCCATACAGAATCTAGGTTCAGAGAAAGCAGTGTGGGGAAGAAGTCTGAGCCATCCCATGACTGTGACGGCAGACAACTTCTGGAAAGTGATGATTACACATGTGTGTTATCCATAGTGTGACCCACTCTGTTAGTGAAACTCATGGAACAAACTGGAGGATGGTTCTGTCTGTGAGCATGTATTCATGCTGAATTTAATACTGTCAGCAAACTGCTTTTCTGCTTCAACTAGCTTCAGTAGGTTATCTTGTTTGCCAGCAAGATCTTTAATGATTATAGATTTAAATCTCATACTTACAGTTTTCAGCAGGTTTAGAAATTAGATCTTTCAAGGGTAAGGATTCCTCATATCCAGTAGGCAAGTTTGATGTTATGAACATGGGTTCTCTCGCTTGCTGTAAAGATACAGGGTAAGTGTGAGACTGAGAGGAAATGTAGCCAAGTTTAACAATTTAGGTTTTGCAATGAAACACAGCTGGACTTGAATTGTAGCTGCATTCCTTACTCATGGGCATTGACTCAGCTATTTAGTCATCTGCGGTTCCAGCTCATGATCTGTAAGTAAGGATGTTTCCCTTGGTGTGTGAGAAGTGCCTAGAAATCATAGGCTGTTTTTATCGTACCACAAGTAGGCATTTGCTTTCATAGTTGGGACTGTTTATAATTATATTTATTGACTGTTTCATTATCTAGGAATCTTAATGGAGACACAATATGATTAAGATAGTCATTTGTTCCTTATTTGTTACATTAACGAGTATAGTTGAAGTATAGTAGCTGATGCAAGAAACAGCCCTAATATTTCAAAGACTTAACACCTTTATGTTTTATTTCATACGTAGACAACAGTTCAATTGTTGCATTTTGCCTATGTTCGTCTAAGGGCCCTAGGTCCTCTTGCTGGGTTTGTGAGATAGCTCAGCAGTTGAGGGCATTTGTCCTCAAGACAGATGAAAAAAAATGAAATTTATGCCCTAGCAAGGCTGAAGCACACATAAGCAGCCTGCATATGGTGATTCTGCTGAGTTTGTCTACATTGGGTTTCACGGACTAAGTTCAAGACTGATGACTGTAGTTTAATTCCCTAATGACAGAAAGAGAGAAAACAATCCACCTCCTAAAATTTCCCTCTGACTTCCACATACAAGTAATAGCACACACTTCCTCAGATTGAAATAAATGTAACAGTGCGGTTTTTGTTTTCTTTTTAAATAAAAAATATAGCTCTGCCTTTCTTATCTTCATTTCTTACCTTCTTAATGTTAGTGGAGCTTTTGCCACTTAGCTAGAAGAGAGAGGAAGAAATGAATGAATGGTTGTATGTAGGGCGGTTTCTGTTTCTTAATTGGCATGGGTCACGCAGCTCACGCTCTACAGAACGTAAGTTAGCCGCATATAATTATATGAAAGGGCAAGGAAGGCTTGGATATGTTGTCTAACCTTGTTTCCAGGAAGAAATAGGATATATTTTGTTCATTGCCACCTTATTTCATTCTCTTGGTCTTGAAAAGTGAAGCAGGGTTCTGAAGATGGGCCAGAGCAGAGGCTACAGCTTTATAATCTGTATGGAATACCTAGTTCTTCAGAGACTTCTTGCTGCCTGTCTCTGGAGCTTTCTGACATTGCAGTTGAATGTGGCAGTATCAATTGAGGTAGCCAACGGTACTTGCTTGGAGTAATATTGTGGACGTTTTGAAGCAGTTTGTGATTTGCTAAGCCATTACTTTCTCTATCCTCGTGTATCATCATTTATGCTCTGGAAAGTCTTAAGTATGCATGGGCGCTGTGTTTATGGCGGTTCCCCAGTTGTTCCTATCCTGGGCAGTCCTAGATGCTTGTGTTATTGTCATACCCGAGATTCCACAGTTTTCCTTTATACAGTCTATCCAGTGTTTTGGGGGACTTTCTTTTCACCTTATCCCATGCACTCCTCCAAACAGTGCTCTCTTCGGGTATCTGCCATCATTCATTTTCATAAGATGGCCAAAGTATCTCAAGTGTCATTGCCGTACCCTGTAGTTCACTTCCTTCTCAAGATGGAGATGTTTCTTAATGTCATCATTGCACAGCCTATCTCTCAGTGCGACACCTAGAGTCCTGAGACACGCCATCTCAAGCACATTCAGCGGCTCTTCTGAGGAGCGTTTCATTGTCCAGGTTTCGGGGTTGTAAAGAAGGCAACTAAAAAAAAAATTATTTACCATGGCCTGCAGGTCATTTGGACTTTCAACAAGTAGTGCTGTATCGTTGACAAAACACAAGTCATTGATTGACACACCACTTCTCTGTATGCCTATCTCCTCATGCTCCAGGGCCGTTGCTGTTATTAATTCCAGTGATATGTTACAGAGTGAGAGGACACATCCCTGCAATACTCTGTGATTGTCTTAAACTGATCACTTAGTTCTCCACAGACTTTGACTGAGGCAAAGGTATCTTTATAGGCATTATCTAGTATACTTGTGCTTTTCTCTGGGTTCCCACAGAACCTCATTGTTTCCCAGAGTCCTTTCCTCTAAATGCTATTGAATGCCTTCCTGCAGTTGATGTTACAGACATTTAAGTCTTTTCTAAATTCTTCATATTTTTCTGCCAGTTGCCCCAAAGTGAAGATCTGAACTATTGCGCTCCTGTTAGCTCCAAATCTGTGCTGAGCCTCTGCTAGGATTTCCTCTGTTTTGCTCTTGACCCTTTGCAGGATAATGGAGGAGAAGTTCTTGTTGCTATGACACAACAAACTAACGCTCTTGTAGTTTGAGCAGTCCAGCTTGTCCTCCTTCTCGTGTATGGGAATTATGACTGAGTACTTCCATTCCATGGGAATCACTTCATGTTCCTGTATCTCTCTGAAGAGTCTGAGAAGCGCTTCGGCCCCTGAGTCTGTTGGAGCTGCCTCCAGTTCCTCTACCATGATGCCATCCACTCCTTGGGGCCTTCCTGTGTTTCCCTCTCTTGATAGCTTCCTCTATCTCACTCCTGTCAATATTTAATATTTTCTCATCATCTCTGGTGTTCTAGTGGCTGCTGAAGTGTTTCTCCCTGTAGTCTGCAGTAGCAGCATTAGTGTCATGGTACAGGGTGTCAAAGTATTGTCTCCATCTTTGCTTTACCCCCCTGGTTCTGTTAATAAATGACCTTGCTCATTTTTAATCACCCAAATCTGAAGAGCTTATCTGGCAGAAAGAATAGACTATAGTGTCATCCTGGAAACATTTGGATTTAAAGGAACAATAGAGGAGGAATGACTGCTTGACTTCTGCTATGCAAATGATTTGTAGACATCCAACACAAAATTCAAGCAGGCCAAACCATTAGGATGTTGGATGTGGGAATCCCCTTACAAATGTACATACAGTCAAATTGACTACATTCTGGTCAGCAGGAAACTCTTAGGTAGTATCCAAAACAGCCAATCATTTCCTAGTGCTGACTAGGGTCAGATCACCAACTTGTTATGACCAACATTCATCTGAAACTTGGGAGAGACACGCCAGGCAAGACGAACTGGAAGATCCCCAGCTACATGAAAAAAGTATAAGAAAACTGTGAAAAAAGATGAGGGAAATCATTAAACAACCCTTTACGAACACAGAAAGCGAATGGGGGGAAAAGCAAAGGAGCTTTCCAGGAGGCTCCAAAGGAGACACTTGGTTATGCGAAAGGGCAACACCAGTAGAATGGCTTAGTGCAGAGACGGTCAACCTGGCAGAAAAAAGAAGGAAGCTAAAGAGCAAACTGAGAGGCAATCTTCAGATAGCAAAACCTCACAACTATCTGTGCAGGGAGGTGAAAAGGAGAGCGAAGAAGGATGGAGAGTGCGCTGTATATATGACATATTGAAACCAGGTGGTGGTGGTGCATGCTTTTAATCCCAGTACTCAGGAGGCAGAGGCAGGTGAATCTCTGTGACTTTGAGGCCAGCCTGGTCTACAAATCAAGTTCCTTATTTGTTATGCAGAGAAACCCTGTCTCAAAAAAAGAAAGACATGCATTGGAAAAATGATAGCCTTTTTAACAAATGCTTCTGAGAAAACTGCAGAGGAAGAAAAGCAGTTTCTGCTCTCTCCATCTGCAAAGATAAACTGTAAGCCCAGAGATTTTGAAACAACTAGAGGAAAACAAACAGGAAAATCTTCAAATCTAGGCCTAGGCAAAACTTTCTGGATAAGACTCCAGTAGCCCAGGAACAATTAGTAAAGATTAACACATGGAATGCTCCCCAGCAGCAACTTTCACCAAAGTGAATAGATAGGCTTCGGTTTTGTTAATGTTGCTGTGATAAAAATAAGCTGAGAAGAATAGTTTAAAGAAGAAGGACTTCTAGAGCTCACAGTTCCCAGTTACAGTCTCTCCTGGTGGGAAAGTTCAGGCAGCAGGAAGCTGCTGGCTACATTAAGTCTGCAGATAAGAAGACCAGTGGATGAGTTTTTATGTTCAGCTCATTCTCTACACACTATTCACAGCTCAGAATCCCTACCCAAGAAATAGTGCTGCACACTGTAGGCAAGTCTTCCCACATCACTACAAACCTGCACAGATATGCCCAAAAGCCAACCTCTTCTACAATCTCTCAATGTAGCTGATTCTAGATTCTGTCTGGACAATGAAAGCTAACCATAACAGATAGTCTACAGTATGGAAGAGAAATGTTTGCTAGTTATCTGATAGGTGATATCTGGGATTCATAAAGAACTAATAACATTACAGACTAAGTAATAAACACTCCCAATTTAAATTGAAAAAATGAAATAAAAATTCTCAAAATGAGAAATGCAAGTGGCAGCCATTCCATCGTATTCACCCTCCTACCTGATCACTGGCCCTGTTGCTGGGCTCTGCCCCCAACCACAGCAGACTTTAGCTGCTCAGGAGCAGGCCACACAGTCAGCAGAACAGAGTCTTTCCCCCAAAGACCCATTCTACCTTCCTAGCCCCCTTACCTTATCACCCAAGTCACTGTCAGTCCCTGGAGTCCACCTACCCTGGAGGACTTCCCCTACTCAGGTGCAGGACACACCAGTCAGAAGAACAGGTTCGGGGCACATCAGTTAGAAGGATAGATGCAGCCATAGGAGTCCAGAATGAGAAATACCTCTTTCTGCACCAAGGGGCAAGTAAACTACCAGAAGGCCAGTCCCCAACTTGCACAGAGACTCCCTGATAGGCCAGAAGTTACACTGGTGACCAGAAATTCATGCCATAAAGACTAGAAGATCAAAGAGTAAATAGAAACCAAGGAATAAAATGCCCATCCAACAAAGATAAACTCAATTATCATTATAAGTTTAGGTCTAAACTTATAGTAATCCCAAACCCATGTGTGTAAACATCACTGTAAGAATATAATCAACAATTGCCAAGGAAATATGGTACCACCAGAGCCCAGCTATTGTATGACAGCAAAAATATAAATATTATATTTCAATGCATCAGAAATGCAAAGAAAGAACCTTTAAAATATTTTACAAAGATTATAAATGCCCTAAAGAGGAAATGAAAAGTCTCTTTAAAAAATTGAGAAAAAGACAACCAAAATTTTAAAAGAAATTAATAAATCCCTCAAAGAATGTCAAGGAAACCAAGAAAAATATAAACAGGTAAAGTAAACTATTCAAGACCTGAAAATCATAATAGAAGCAATAAAGAAGACACAAAGTGAGGGAATTGTGGAAATGGTAAATCTGGATAGGCAGACAGGAACTAGAGAAGTGAGCACCTCCAACAGAATAGAAGAGATGTAAAACAGAGTCTTAGGCGTTAAAGACACAATAGAAGAAATAGATTTTTATAAGTCAAAGAAAATGTTAAATCTAAAAAAAAACTGCTAACACTAAACATTCAGGAAATCTGGGATACTATGAAAACAACAAACCTAAGAATAATAGGAATAGGTTCCATGGTACAAGGACAAAAAAAGAATAACAGGAATTGAAGAAGGAGAAGAAACCCAAAGCAAAACCCCAGAAAATATATTTAAAAGTATATAAAATAATTCGTATTACCTAAAAAAGGACAAGTATCTTTATAAGGATACAAGAAGCTTACAGAACACTAAAGAGATTGGACCAGAAAAGAAAGTCCCTTTGCCACATAATAATCAAACACTAAATACACAGAACAAAGAACAAAAGATCAAAATCTTCAAGGGAAAAAGGCCAAGTAATACATAAAGGCAGACCTATTAGAATTAAACCCAATCTTTCAATGGAGACTCTAAAAGCCAGAAGTGCCTGTACAGATGTGATGCAAACTCTAAGAAACCACAGATGCCACCCAAGGAGGTTAACTACACACATGAATAAAGGCAATAAATAATCTCATAACAGCAAAGCCAAAAGAAGGGACACACACACTCATACACACTACTACTACTACTACTACTACTACTACTACTACTACTACTACTACTACTAAACCAAGGTTCTGTATAATGGCTTGTGTCTTTCTCCTCTGGCAGCTCCATGGTATCTCTTTATTCTGCCTTCTTTCTCCCAGCATTTAGTTTACTTTTCCCACATAGGTCTACTCTGCCCTATCACAAGCCAAGACAGCTTCTTTATTCATTAACCAGTAAAAACAACACATATACAGAAGGACTTCCCACATCATCTCCCCTTTTCAGTCAAAATAAAAAGGAAGGTTTTAACTTTAACATAGTAAAGTTACATATTAACAAGACAGGTACCAAGCAAGTATTACAGTTACAACATTTATAAATTCTTTTTTTTACCATAATGAAGGAAAACTATCATTATAACTAATCTTCAAATCAATCAAAGACTTCTGAAGGATATAATATTACCTAAATCAACAGGAAGTACATTGTAAGCAACTTCCAAAACTCTAGAATTGACAGAGATATCGCACTGCCTAGCCACTCACCCGAAGTTCTTCTCAAATGTTGCAAGCACCCATCTTCAGCCTACTGGCCCATAGTATCCAGCAGACTTTTCCATGAAGCAGGAAATTTCAAAGACAATTCTACCTCTATTGGCAGCTTGTCAGTCACTTTCTTCTGTGTCCTGCAGAATGTCTGGCAGACTCTTTCATGAAGCAGGAACTCTGAAGCACCATCTCACCTCTATGTAAGTTCAGTAGTCATTTTTCTGTGGGTCCTGCAAAGTCTAGTTCATATAGCATAACATCAAGCAGTTCAGGCAAGAACAGTTTCTTGCCCAAATGGCTAACCAATGCCATAAGGAGTCTCTTTGATGCCCATCTTCCTCTTGAAGTAGATTTGAGCTACCAGTAGTATATTTGTCTCAGTGTCATGAAGTATTAAGCTCTTAAAATATTTTAAATGCTATATTCTGAAGATCTCTGAAAGATTCAAGGAATAACCATCTAACTGAAATATATCTCTATATACCTAGAAAATCTAACATGGCTACATACTTGACTATTATAGATGATTATCTATTTACTTATATTTCTTAACCATACATTGCATTTTTTAAATGAGCTGCACAAATGCAATACCTTAATCAAGAGCAGAAATATACATATAATAAAATGGACCTTAAATTTGTATCAATAGACCAAGATCCATACCAATGCTGAGTATTAATCTCTATAGCATATCTCCCTTTAAATGTAAATAAACATCTATAAACAATATTTGGGGAATTTGATAGATTCATTGGCCATTGATCCACCCAGGTTTACCAGCCTCTGCCCTGTGTTTTCTTCCACCTCCCACCCTAACTCTTAGAGTAACAGACGTGTGCCAACACATCAGACTTTTACATGGAGGCTGGCATGTGAACTCAGAGACTCATACTTTTGTGACAAGTACTTTACCCCCAGAGCAATTTTCCAAGCTCTTTTTTCTCCTTTCTTTCTTCGTAATTTTTTAAAAAAAATCTTATTGCCCAGTTACTTTGGATAGG
Organism: Alexandromys fortis; assembly: GCF_014885135.2. Lineage (NCBI taxonomy): Eukaryota > Metazoa > Chordata > Mammalia > Rodentia > Cricetidae > Alexandromys > Alexandromys fortis. Next base: position 3,492,002 of record NW_026067897.1, on the reverse strand, counting down.
CAGAAGTTTTCTGGTTATGATGATCTTCAGTTAAATATAATTTAGAAGATAAAACCAATGAAGTTGTTAACCCTTTATTTCCAACTGACCATAGACTCAAGAGTTTTCTAGTCTACCAGAAACTGAGGGAAGAGAATGAGGGGAAACTATATACAGCAGCCTAAAGATAAAATCCTACTTTTTCATCACCAGTAATAAAAAGATTTGAGAAGAACCTCTTAAGTGAGATATTGATGCCAGAAGCACTGCAGAAACAAGAGCTGTGCCATGCAGATGGGTTCAAATATAAGCTCTGTGAAAGAGCCTGCACTTGTCATCTAAATATAACGTAAGTGACAGAAAATATGATGTGGTTGGCAAGTATGGTTTTACGAAAACAATTATTATATAAGACAACCTGCAGTAAGTGTTTTCCAGTTTTATTGTTGGGTTATATTTCTTTTAAATTAAAAATACTCAGAAACTCCTTCACAAGGGAAATGACCAAAAGTGATTCACTTTCTAAAATTGTCTTATTTTGCGCCACTTTGAGTTGTAAGCTAACATGGCTTAATATACTTTAAGACATCAACTGGTTGGGAAGATAAATTTAGTTTCTGTGGCTGGAAAATGAATGTGTTGCTCATCTATTATGGTGTAGATATGAACTAGTTTTCATAAAGCAAAGTAAAAGTTGAACTTGGTAGTTTGAAAAAGTAAGGTCCTTTTTTTTACATATATGCTATATAAAAAAAAGACAACACACTTGAATACAGATCATGACAGTTAAATCTAAAATGTAAGAAAAATGCTGGCATTCTGAAAGTGTCAACATAATCAGGAAAAATTATTTTTGATGACATGGAGCGGGAAAGCGTTAGCAGAATGAGGGAATTTTCAACAGCAAATACATAGCCGCATCCTTCCCTTGTCTGCCAAGCCCACCCACACTTGTCATCAGTGAATGCAATTAAACTTTGTTGTTTTTTTTTTTTTTTTACAATACTGAAGAGACTTTTGGCAGTCAATGGGGGCTAATTTTTCTTCACTTCTACACAAACCCTTTTAGCCACTGTGAAGCTCTGAGCTAAAAGATGTTCAGAGAATTGACTTTGTCCCTCAAGTATGAATTTGTGAATAAATTGAGATAAAACCTGGGGAAATTGAAACAGAACACACATTATTCTTTACATATTAACAGAGCCCCAGCCCAAAGGTTAAAATACTTAAGGGTAAAATAGTCCCTTCTGGTGCTGTTGGGTGCATTTTTTTTGACAAATGAATTTTAATTATTTTTTAGACAAAGGAAAAAGGATGAAATAACAAAAACTCTTTTTGATCTCCTTAGGCAACAAGCTAGCATGAAAATTTAATAACTATAATATAAAAAAATATAACCAGAGAGAATCACATGGCTGGGATTTATAACCCTTTCCCATATGTATTTATTATGTTTTCTTTCCCTGAGCCCCAGATAAATGGTGAAAATTTTCAGTTCTAAAATGTCAAATATAATCAGGGTTTGAATTTTGTTTGAGTCTGTGATCATTTCAATGAAGTAAAACATATGGTAGATGCAATTCCTCTCCACTGTGCTCATTCACAGCACAATGCCACACACAGCCATGGACACACTTAAACCCTACTTTCTTCTCATGGGCTTGTACTGAATGAGAAAGGGAACTCGCAGAACAGGGAAACTGGTAATCAACCAAACTATCTGTTTTCTGCAGTAGCCAAGTAATTCATATAGGAGAGAATATTGGTGGTAGAAATCTAGGCATGCATATTAGCTCATGAACCCGTGTGCTTTTGTAACTCAGTGGCTTTACATTTGTGTGGTGTCTGAGATCCTTCTCTTTATGTGTTGTTTCCATTGGTTAATGAATAAAGAAACTGCCTTGGCCTAGTTGATAGGGCAGAACTTAGGTAGGTGAGGAAGAGAGAACTGAATGCTGGGAGGAAGAAAGGTGGAGAAGGAGGGAGATGCCATGGAGCCGCCAGAGACGGACATGCTCAATCTTTCCCGGTAAGCTACTGCCATGTGGCAATATACAGATTAATAAAAATGGGTTAAATCAAGATGTGAGAGTTGGCCAATAAGAGGCTAGAGATAATGGGCCAAGCAGTGATTTAATTAATACAATTTCTGTGTGGTTATTTCAGGGCTAAACTAGCCTGGTGGTTGGGAAAAACAAGTGGGCCTCACCTTGCAATACTTGTGTGTTCTAAAACTGTTGTTATTCTCATAAAGTAGAAAATATTCGTGATTCTAACTTGAGTTCTGATTTGTTATTTCAACTAACCATTCTTTTATTCTTTTCTTCTATTCATTACTTTCAAGATGCCCAAATGTAGTAAGAGACCACTTGTTCGTTTCCCAGCCACTCAGACTTCCTAGATGATCACACAGAAACCATAATACTGTTTGTAATACTGTTTGACCAATAGCTTAAGCATATTTCTGGCTGACTCATATCTTAAATTAATCCATCTCCCTTAATCTGTGTATCACCACAAGTATTGGCTTACCTGATCAAGTTCTGGCATCTGTCTCCAGCGGGGCTACGTGGCTTCTCCTGACTGGGCCTTCTTTCTCTCTGCATTCAGTATAGTTTTCCCTGCCTAGTTCTACTCTGCCCTATCAACAGGCCAAGGCATTTTTCTTTATTCATTAACCAATAAAAGAAACACATGCAGAAATAATTTTCTACATCACCCAAATGACAAATATTTTTGTTTTCTTGTCTAAAAACCATTTTAAAACCTGAATTAATAGAAAAAATTCTGTAGTAGTATTGGTAGCTTTTATTACGTTGTGCTCTTAGGACAACTGCAAACAAATCGTTTGCATCCAGTTTCCAACCATTATGACAGCATGTAATTAGCAGAACACCAGCTCTAATTGAAATACTTTACATAGCATCTTCTGTTTGGCACATTGACACTGAATGCACATCAGTAGGGCAGGCATTCATGATTCAGTCAGAAAGTATATCCTCTGCAGACGTCTGTGAACTTACTGTGTGGAGCTCCAATACTGGAGGTGGTTTCTCAGCACTTAGTCATATTTCATTACTTAAACTGACTGGTTCCTTTCTGCTCAGTTAAGTGAGGCAAGCAGAGAGTTGACACAAGTCAGGTTCATACATCTACCTGCTGCACATGGAGATGAAATTGGAACAAGGACTTCAACTTCCTCAGTACTATGGCATAGACTTCATGATTGTCCCATATGGATGGAAATATGGTAGGAAGCCCTGTCAGGGACTTCTCAGCAACACCACTCTGTACTTTTGTTTCTTCCTTTCCCATCATTTATTTAGTATCAATACTAAGTTGTAATATGGTGGTTTAACAGAAGTTTCTTTCTTTTCAGCATGGTTGATTTGATAAAACATGGCATGGTATGGGAATCAAGACATAAGTCCTCACCAAGTGAGGTCACCACCACTGATTCTTGCTGACGTTAGTGATATGATTTCTTTGATTGTTTTTAAATACAAAGAAAAATGATGCATGATTGGAAGCAAAAGCTAGTTAATGGTCTTTAGGAGAAAGAACACTGAAAAATTCACAGGTCAAGAGGAAGTAAAATCTGAAGGTCTGCAAGGAGTAATAATTATTAAAAAAAAAAACACAGAAATGACTGCCTTATGTGGTTTGCCAGATAAGAATTTCCCTGTGTGATGTTGGATCTAATTGGCTTGAATTTCTAAGAAAGAACTATTGGAAAAGTAAAAGGGCTACAGATTTCTTCCTCACTGCATATTTGTTAATATAAACATATTGTTTTTAATATAACCTAAATAATTTTTCCAATTTATTGAAAATAGATTCTTTTCTCATACATTAAATCCTGATGACAGATACCCCTCCTTCTACTCTTCCCTATTCCTTCACACCTCCTCTCCCGTCCAGATCCACTTCGTCTCTCATCAGAAAAGAAGAGGCTTCTAAGAGACAACAAAATATAACAAAAATAAAACTAAAACAATCACATTGAAGTTGTACAAAGCAAACCAACAAAAAGAAAAGAGCTCAACAGAAAGCACAAGAATGAGAGACCCCATCATTTACACACTCAGGAGTCCCATAAAAATGCTACGCTGAAAACTATAATATACATGCAGAGGAGCTTGTGAAAACTTATGCACAAGACCCATTCTGTGCTTGCTCTGTCAATCCCTGTGAGTTTATATGAGTTCCTCAGTTGATATAGAGGGTTTTTTTTTTCTCCTGGTGTCCTCTGATGTGGGATTCCCCTCTATATGTTTTGAATACCATTAGTTAATTTAAAAAAAACTGTCTTAGGCCTGTGATATGGTAGAGTAGAGCTAGGAGGGAAAAACTAAACAGAATTCTGGCGAGAAGCAAGGTGGATTTTAGAGAAGCCATGGTGCCTCTGCCAGAGACAGACATGTTAGACCATTGCTGGTAGGCCATAAACCTTGTGATAAAATATAAAATAATGGAAGTGAGTTAAATTAAAATTTAAGAATTAGCCAATAAGAAGCTAGAGCTAATGAGCCAAGCAGTGATTTAATTATATCAGTTTCTATGTCATTATTTCTAGACTCTGGTTGGCCAGGAAACAAACAAGTGGCCTCCTTACAACAGTCCTCCATCCCATCTGGCTCTTGCACTCTTTCTGCCTCCCCTTCTCCTTGGTTTCCCGAGCTCTGAGGGGAAGGATTTGATAGAGACATCCCATTTAAGAATGAGTGCTCCAAGGTCACTCTCAGCATAATCTCTGGCTGTGGTTATCTATATTTGCTCCTATCTGCTGTAGACAGAAGAAACTAAGTAATTTCATCACAAATAAAAGCACATGAGATTAGAGTAACTCACCTAAATTTTTACAAAGCTAAGGGTATCTGTTTTCTCTTTATCCATACCAATGTATCACATTTAGTGGAATACTGAGTCATCCTTGCATTGCTATAGTGAAATGCCTTAGAATTCAGAGATAATAATCAAAGGTTTCTTTAGCTCATGAACCTAAAAGTTATAGACCAAAATCTAGCTGCTTCATCACTTTGGGTCTCTGGAAAGATGGACACATCATGGCAGGAACATGCGTTAGAAGGACCCAGTTAGATCAAAATCTAAGAAGCAGCACAGAAGAGGGTTGGGAGAAAGCAAACTAGCTGGTAAGTGGAGAAGGAACTGTGAAGGGGAGAAATAAAGAAAAGACTGGGGATTCAGAGACCCTTTAAGAGATTCTACATTTTGGAAAAAAAATTCATTCATATCACATTACGCTTTCCCTTCCCCCAACTCCTCTCAGTTACCCCTCACATCCCTACCCACCCAACGCCATGCCCATTGTTTCTGACTCTTTAGAAAGCAAACAGACAAACAGAAAATCAAACAAAGATCATAAAAACACAGTCATAAAATATAATATACAAGCAAAAGACTAATAAAGAAAAAAATCCCCAAACAAACATTATGGGATGAGAAGCATAAAAGATGCCATTGAGTTCATTTTGTGTTGACCATCTACTGGTGGGAACGGGGTCTGCCTTTGACCGTAGTTTAATAACTCCAGTGAGAGTCCACAGGAGAAACTATTTTCTCTTTTGCAACTGAATAGGTCTCAACACTTTAAGGACTTCTTAATACCCACCCCTCATTAACTCTTAAAGGACCTTCTCTCAGTATTGCCACTCTAGAATCCAAAGATTTAACATATGATCCTGTATCAGAATTACTCACTATTTAAACTGTATCAGGAAGTCCAGCCACAGTAAGAATATACAACTGTGTATTTGATTAATTTTTCTTCTATTGAAAGTTCTGGGCAACATTTTAGCCCTAAATTTTCATATATATATATATATATATGTATATATATATGACAAGGGGTGCTTAATAACTTTATTTTCGGGATGTAAATTTTTGACTATGTTAATTTGTCATTGAGTTCCTCTGTTACATTGCTAAATAGTGGCCTTTTGATCATGTTCTTTTCAAGGAGGCAATTGAGAGATTCATCATATTGCGATGAATGAATGTAGGAAATTGGGAGATACTATCTTATGTAAATATTCTGATTATGAATTGATAAATTAAAATTTTCATATGGTGGTTATTATTGTTTAATAACCAAATAGTCACTTACTAAGTTGTGATGCTTGTTTGTCCTTTGGTGCTATGATGTAAGCATGAATTCAGAGTCCTAACTTATGGGGTGGTTTGAAGGAGAATGATTCCCTTAAGCTCATATATTTGAAAGCTTAGTTGCCACTTAGTGGAACTCTTTGGGAAGGATTATGAGGACGAGGAGGCACCTCCTTGTTGGAGAAGATATGTCACTGGGCATGACCCAGTCTCTCTTTCTCTGTCTGCTGCCTGTGGATCAGGATATAGAACTCGTAGCTACTGCTCTAGCACCATGCCTGTCTAGTTCTTGCCATGATGATTATGGACTAGCCCTCAAAACTGTAAACATGCCCACAATTGAATGCTTTTTTTTTTCTGATAAGAATTGCCTTGGTCATGGTGTCTTGACATTAATAGGACAGCCTCTAGGATATATAAATTAGATACACAAAATGAGTTAGATAATCATGTACCATGCTAGACTCACTAGGGAACAAGGATTGGTTTTAGCCTGACTTGCTTTTGCTACTTTATGATAGAGTATTTCCCCAATCAACAGGCACACAGGAAACTGTTCTGAAAGTTGAGTGATAAAGAATGGGAAACTGAATTATTCTTAGCCATCGCCATGCAATAACTAACACTGACATCCCAATATAGTCTCTCTCAGTATGTTCAATTTATGTTTATAAATTTAAACCTGTAATATTGGCACAGTTTATTTTCCATTAACATTTAGCACATCCACTATGGTATATATATATACATATACATATATATATACATATATATACCAAAAATTCAATTTCATAAATTCAAGGACATTTTCAAATCCTAATGCATATTACCTACTTTCCAGAAAAATTATGAATTTTCACTCTGTAGTAGCTACAAAAATGCTTCCCTTACTGTATTTTCATCAATGATGCATTAATTCTTACCAGCTTAATATGTAGAAAATGGTATCTTAGTACTGGTTAAATTCTTTCAATAACTACACTGTTCAATTATTTTAATTCCTTCTAAGATTTGTTTGTTCCTTTTCTTTACCTATTTGGCAGGAATATATGGATAATTCTTTTCTTTATCTTTTGAAGATTTTGAGTTCTAATGTTTTTTTTCTTCTCAAATTTCACTACTATGTAAAGTAAGTTAAATAGACATTTTAAAACCTTATACATTGAAGGAACTGGAGAGGTGACTCAGTGATTAAGAGCACTGGCTGCTTTTCCGGATAACCTGGGTTCAATCCGAAGTACTCACTAGGTGACTTATACCCATTCATAACTAAGTTCCAGTGGCTTCCACTAATATCATGCATCCAAGCGGTGCACAGACATACATGCAGGCAAAACACTCATATACATAAAAGTTTAAGTAAAATTTAAAAATGACATCCATTGATCTTGCCTGTTTTTATTTTCTCCAATGCTTGATTTCTTTTTCTTTCTTTCTGCCTTCCTTCCTTCCTTCCTTCCTTCCTTCCTTCCTTCCTTNTCTCTTTCTTTCTTTCTTTCTTTCTTTCTTTCTTTCTTTCTTTCTTTCTTTCTTTCTCTTTCTTTCTTTCTTTCTTTCTTCATATGTTGACTGAGGTTTCTGTCCCGCCCAATCCTGCAGCCGTTCAGTACCAAAGAAATACAAAATACACAGAGGTCTACATTAATCATAAACTGATTGGCCTATTAGCTCAGGTTTCTTATAACACTTATAACTTAAATTAGTCCATAATTCTTGTCTGTGTTAGCCACATGATACCTTTTTTCAGCGAGGCATTGTCATCTTGCTTCCTCTGCATCTGGGTGATGGCTGCAGACTGATGTTTCCTTGTCCCAGAATTCTCCTGTTCCAATTGCCCTGCCTCTACTTTTTGCATGGTCACCCTCCCTATACTTCCTGCCTGGCTACTGGCTAATAAGCATTTTATTAAACAAGTACAAGAAACAAACCTCTTCAGGGCAAAACCATTGTCCAACAGCACTCCCCTTCTTTTCAAAACAAGAACTCTGAATGGAATCATTTTTATTTAGCTTTCTTCCTGATCATTATCAATACAAATTGTAACCAACACTCTAAACAAAGAAAAACAGCCATAGTTCATTTTCTTGGGAATGCAGGTATAGTTTTCTAGGCTACTTTCTGCTGATTGGGAGTGCTGATAATCTTATGTGGGACAATGTTTTTCGCATATCTGCAGACCCTCAGCCCTCAAACCTACAATTCTACTCTTTCTATAAATTCAACATTTCACGACTGAACACTTAACTGAGATTGTCCAGTCTCTATAGCCTTGCGTCTGGTTAATATAACAGTATAATCTCCCTTCATAAATCTATGTTGTCACAGATGACATGGGTTCCTCTTATACTAAGACTGAAAATATTTGCTCACAACCAAAAGGACAAGGCGAACACTATCCCATTGTGAACACATGCCACACTTTCTTTAGCCATTTATTTGTTGAGGAATATTTGGTTGGTTTCCATTTCTTCACTACTGTGAATAATAGCAATATTGATTCTAACTTCGAGGGAAAGAAAAGGACTCTTGAAAGTGATTTGTATGTGTTAAAAAATGCTGCACTGCCAGGATCTATTTGCGATTCATCTGTAATGAATCTCTTCATTAACCAAATTTGCCTCACTTCATGCTAAAAATTCAGATTTAGTCCCTAGAAATTTGTAATCATTATGTCTGGACTGTGGGATGAAGCTTCTTGTGCCAGACAAGGCGGGGGAATCATTATCTGGTTGCCATTATGTTGTAGTACAGTCAATTAACTATATAGCCTTGTAAATATCTAAAAATAGCAGATGAATGATGCTGTTCTTGCATATTAATTTAATATTAGACAAATTTACATTTTAAATAAATCTGTATTGCACATATCCAATTAAAAAGCAATTATTTTTATAAGTTAGGTCACCATTACCTACTCCTGACCCCCAAATCCATAATTACAAAATGAATATACATATAAATTATTTATTTGTTTGAGATTGTGTGAAAATATAGAATGAAGTTGACTGGTGAATGAGAATTGGGATGACTTTACAAAAGGATGTTACTGATTATCCATATATGTATGTGCATAGATGAAAGCTTTATGACAATATGAGTGATATTTTAAGTTCAAGTAGGATGGTTTTGCATGTATTCAAAGGTGGCATGAAAGTATTAACAATATAGATTTAATTTTACCCATGGTAAAAACTAACTAATTACCTCAACCCGTTATATGTGATTGTAAAGGAGGAGACCGTGCTGACAACTGTGATTCTCAAGACTGCAGAGGTCTACACTGCCGTAGCTACTTGCAGTTTCACTTTTAACTCAGACATGGAGCTGTTTGACTTTGCAGTTCCCAGTGTGCATGCAATGACTCTTAGCCCCGTGGCTATAGGGCTGTCTCTTAATTCCAGAGAAAAATTTAGTAGCTACTTTTGCTTCTTCATGTTTAATTCTGTTTGCAGTCTGGTGAGTGTGTCAATATAAGTTGAACAGGACTAGATATGCTTTAGAGAAATTACCTGACACTCCCATGCTACTCTAATTAATAATGGCATTTTGATAAGCAAAAGTGTTAATTTAGAATTTTGGAAATAAACATATTAATATGAATGAATCTTAATAAACAGAACTGGAGCAATGGAATAACCTCGGAGGTGATATATAGCCCAACGGTGAAGAAGTGTCAAATGTCAGGCCATGATATTATTTTGCTATGATTGAGACTGTATGTCTGAATATTTTAGAATTATTAAAAAGGGTATGGGGCTCATCTGGTTTATTCAAAGTTAAATAAAAGACTTTTATAAGGTTGGGACCAAATAAATAAAACATCACTAGTTCAGCCAATGTGAATCATAGTTTATGAATTCTTTTAAACACAAAAAAGAAGCTCATGACAGAAGTGAGCAATGGGATGCATGCTTCTCTTTGTTTCTTACAGAGTTTAGAAGAAAATAATTTATTTTCAAATAATGCCAATCGTAAGTGGCATAAGAAGTTGCAGTATAATTATAATATAAATACCCTCCTTTTCAAGGATGATTGTGTTTATTTAATTGTTTTGAGATCATGATGTAATCACATCATTTCCCCCCCTTCTTTCCTCCAAACAGTCTTGTGAGGTCCCCCCTGCTCTCTTACAAATTCAAGGCTTCTTTTATTCTTTAATTATGTGTGTGTATGTGTGTGTGTGTGCCTGTGCATATTTCTAAATACAAAAATATAGCTTGCTCAGTCCATATATGCTACTTATATTTATATCTTTTCAGAGTTGGTATTAAATAGCCAATCAGTGTACTCTTCCAAGGGAAAGACTATTTCTCTATTTTTTACCATTCTTTAGTAGAGATGGTGTCTCCTGACCTTTATCCCACCCACACTAGTATTTCTGTTGCCATTATCTTTGTTCAGGTCTTGCTTAGATAGCCATGGTTGTGACTACATGGATGTTGCTCTCTGGCCTTTCTAGGAGACATAATCTCACTTCTGTTTTCTGGCTCTTACAGTCTTTCTGCTTCTTCCACAATGGTCCCTGAGCCTTAGGTCCGAGAGTTGTATTTTAAGTACATCTGTTGGAACTTGGCTCTATAACTCTCCATTTTGATTGGTTATGGTTTTCTGTGATAGTCTCTTTTTGTTGAAGAGATGTTTTCTTGATGAGAGATGAGCACTTATCTGTGGGAATAAGGAAAATATTTATAATGTAGGTTGCTGTAGGTCCTTAAGCCAATAGCCTTTAAGATACCAGTCCACTTGGGTGTTGTCCCTTATCTATAAATGCAGCTGTAAAGCATGCACTTACTCTCTCTTGCTTCTGGTCATTGCATTCGGTCCCTGTTCTTCATTGATGCCAAGGACTGTGATATGAGTCTACCCCTAAGTAAATGACCCTTTATTATATGCAATTCTGAACTAGTGTGGGATTATTTTGTAATTTCCGTGATCATCAGATAAGGATTATGTTGGTTTAGTAAAGTGATTGTTTTAGGTGATCCTTTAAGATCCATGGTTTAACTACCCTGGTTAGTTGTCTAGGCTTCTAGTACTAGGGATGGTTTTCCTATTGTTGATTGTGTCTTAAGTCCAAGGGGAGGGTTGGTTACAGTCTAGGACTATGTGCTACTACTGCACCCTTAAAGTTATCAGGCCATATTTGTAGATGTTGCGGTTCACTGGGGTCATTGCTGGGTTAGATGGCTGATTGCTTCCCTCCTTTGAAAGCTTGCTTTATACCTTCTTGATCACAAATTCTAGTCCTCAGAGAAGGGGCTGTTAGGACAATTCCAGCTCAGGGGACTCTGGGCCTTTTGTCTTGAAGTGTCTAGTATAGGCAATAGCCTATATGTTTTGGGAGTCTCTGGGACAACCCTGACCAACAGATTAGAAGAGGACCTTGAATGCCTGGTGTTGGGATCTTGTTAGGTGGGCTATGGCACTTGGACTGAGATGGGATTATTGACACCCCAATTGGGGATAACTCTTTTTAACTATATATGCCATGTATACACTGACTTACATGTATTATAAATAATTTTAGGTACATAGTTGATTTCTTATGACCTTTTTAGACATTCTTACTGTTATTTTACCCTCTTCCCACCCTCTGTATTTCTCTTCTTACCCTGTCTTGAGTCTCCTCCATGTTTTTCAAATTTCCCTTCAGATTCTGTGTACCCTGTTGTGTCTTTCTTTAAGCCTGAGTTCTTGGTAGAGCCATAAATTCAGTTAAGTGGAGCCCAATTAACATTTGATGTGAAATGCTTGCGTTCCATGCTGTCTTAAATATCTAAGGTGGTCTGTCTTGAATTCCCTTGGGGTGATAAAGTTGTTTCTCTAGTTTGTTACTATTTTCAACCAGGGAGATTTTTAGGATTGACCGTCAAAGCACTATGAAGTCTGTGGCATTGCTCATTTTTCCTCTCATTCATGGTGTAGTTAGAAGCCATTTTTTCTGGGTTTTCCAAAATAGCAACCTCACCCACTCTGTCGTTCTTATTTCCCATTATCTTAAAGTTTTCTATAGAACTGCATCATTATTTATAATACTTTTATATATTCATTATTTTATTTTTAATAATTAGATAGGTAGCTGTTGGATATACAACTTTATGATATATAAACACAGGATGGGATGATTTAATCAATCAGCATAAAACCATCACTTTGAAGTCTTTTAATTTTTCTCTGTTTCTAACTAATCATTTCTACCCTCTAACCAACATCTTCTAACTTATCTCTCTAATAATCAGTCATTTAGTGTCTGCTTCTGTGAATTGGAATGTTTTAATTTCCACACCCATACTTGTCCTTCTGTGCATGGCTTCTTTCATTCATCATAGTGCTCTTTGACTATTCCTACCTTGTGGTAATTGATACACTGTCTGGTATTTTATCACATATACATATAAATGTCTCACATTTTCTATATTAATTTTCCCAATGGTGGAGCTTTAACTTGATTCTATTTTAAATATGGGGACTAATGCTACACTGAGCATAAGGGTTACAAATATTTCTCCCACACACTGGTTTCAAGTCCTTGGGATAAATACTCAGAAGTGAGACTCCCAGACTACTTGATGACTCTAGTTTAGTCTGTATGGGAATTCTCATGCGGTTTTCCATAATGACTGCACTATCTTACACATTCTCATATAAGGGTTCTGCTTCTTTAAATCCTCACCAGCATTGTTTTCTTTTCATCCTTCCCCACGTTCCCTGCTTGGGTTCATTGTGCACAGACTGTGTCCCGTAAGAGCACTTTTACACATTTGTAGAATACCCACAGAGCTTACTTCCCCCTTCTTTTCACCTTCGTGGTCTCTTCTTTCTCACACCACCACCTCCTGCATCTTTTGTTTCCTTCAACAGTTTCCCTTCTACTTTGTTGTCAAATATGCATAAATGATTCTACGAATCTATATAAAATCCAGGAACAACATATGGGAGAGGATGAACGATGCTTGCCATGCGGAGACCGACTTTGTTTGCGTAGTGTGATTATCTCCAGTTGCATCCACTTTTCTCTAAATGACATAATTTTGTTCTTTATGACTGAAAGGACTTCTATGCTCATACACACGTGACATTTTAAGAATCCATTTCTTTCTTGTTGGACACTTATCTGAGTCCCATAGCTTAGCTATTGTCTACCATAGTCATTCAAATATCTCTATAGTATTTTGACTTGAATCATACAGCTGAGTCCTGTGGTGCTTGGGTTCAGTGTTTTGAGAAACCTCCATACTGTTTCCAGAGTGACTGAACACGCTTACTTTCCTACAAGCAGTGTGTACATGTTACCTTTCCTCTCATCCTCTGCGCATTTGTTGATACTGTTTCCATAACTACCCCTGTTCCGAGTGAGGAAAATGGAACTCCAAAGCAATTTAATCTGCATTTCTTTGACAGCTAGTATGTTTGGACATTTATTTTATGTATTTGTTGGCCATTTGTTTTTCAGTTTTTTAAGAAGTGTGGATTCATTTTTTAGCTCCTTCGTTAACTGTATTGTTTGAATAAATAAAATCATGAATGCGAGTAGAAACAAGCCTTTTTATAGGAACAAAGGGAACTAATATAAGGGGAAGAAAAGGAGGGTATAAGGGCAATATGCTTAATACACTATACTTGTAGGAAAATGTTCTTGTACAACAAAGTATCATCTACACTGATGATAAGGAAAATTTATGAAAACAAAATAGAACAAAATAAAATATCGTGTAAGAGGTAATGACACGTACAAAAGACTAGCACTGGCTGAAATTTATTCAACATATAGAGATGCAAGGCAAGAATTCGCATACAGTGAGATAGGATGGGAGATGCGCTTCTCTTTCTTGATTGAGATTTCAAACTGCAAGAACAGAAGGCTACCAGGTACTGAATGTTCATGGGTACCTGGCAGACCAGTGCACCTCACCTGGATGCTATAACTCGGGAGAGAAAATGAATAGGAACGAGAAAGCTTCCTGGAGGCTGAAAAAAGGCTAGCTGACCAGTTCTTTCCTTTCCCAGTTTAGTCAATGGCAAGCTGTCGGAGATTCCTTAATTAAGCCCTTCTTCTGCCACATAGAGGGAACAGAGGCAGTAGCAATTACTACTGCAAGAAAAATACATGTGTGTCTCCTTTTCTTTCTTTGCTTTTTCTTAGGCTGCACATTGAGGGTAGGCTTCTTTTCTGCCTGTTTTCTGTCCTGCAGTCCTAGGGAATGAGAAATAATGCATGGATCTGTACGCTAATATTCACACTTATTGAACACAAGTGCCTAAGCAGAGTTACTATCTCTACTGTGCATGATTAGATAGAAACTCTAACAAGACCCCAAGTGTATAGTAATGTAAAAATCTGCTTCTTTTGAAAACCTCATCATGTGTACAAACACTTTTGTAAGACATGTGGATTAGTAGCCAGAATGAATAGCTTGAAAATGCTAAGTCAAAGCTACAACTTAAGTCGGCATGCTAAAGGAATACAAAAAAATCAGAATAAGATCAACATTCCTCTGTAGTGGTGGAAATTAAAGACTGATCCTTGAATGTGTGAGCATATATTTGCTTTTTGTACTTATCTCGCTGAGCAAATTGTTAAGTTTTCTGGGAACCAGACTCCTTAGTAAAAATTTTGCGTTTTAGCGAGGAAAATTAACTACTTACCTAGTGCTGGAGATGCTTGAAGGTTTGTTTTGCAGCCTGTTAACATGGCTTTTCTAAGAATGCATAGGTTATTGTAATTAACCAGTGGACTAATTTCACTTGGGCTTTTGCCTGTGCTGTCGGAGTTTAATGTTTAGAGGCAGCATATTTAATTGCATAGTGTTAACTTGTTCCACACCCTTGATAACATCAATCAAGAAGACCCAGTTACACTGGCAGAAACAATTCCAAATGTGTAGCATTCAGGTCAGAATAGAATTAAAAGGTCTTAAAACTAAGTTTTTCCTTTGTGTGGCTTAGACTAAATATTGTTGGAGTCTCTCAGAGCTTGGCCAATAGATAGGAACTGAGACACTACACATGTATTTTCTGCTGTGATTGTGCATAGTCGGATGGTATTTGGTTTTCACTACTTGCTCAACCCTGTCACTCATGGGCCTGACACCCATGATGTCTGTCGAGCACATGGTTTTCAGCTTCTATAGCTCCACTCAGAGCTCTGTTTCTTAGGAGGTGAAGGTTGCTATTCATGCAAAGGAAAGGACTTTATTGATTCACATAACTGGGAAATTAAAAAGGACTAAATTCAAGTGTGGATGAATTTAGAAGCTTACATATTTGATAATGTAGCTCGTCTGGGTCTTCTGCCCAGCTTGGCCATATTTGCTTCCATGTTTTTACTTCATTTTTAGGGTCCATGTGGTCACAAGATGGCAGCAGCTGCTCCATCCTACACCTCAAGTTTAAGCCAAAAGGAAGCGGGTGTTGTTCTTTCTGTTTAAATAGTTTTTTTTTTTCTGGTTGCTCAAGTAAAAGCCCTAAGATTAACTCTGGTTTATTATGATTGACTTGGACAGATCTAACTGTCTATTCCTGGATCAATTTCTGCAGCCAAGGGAATTGAGGGTCCTGAGTGGCAAAACTAGGCCCTTTGTGTCATCCTCGGAACTAGTAATTAAGACCTAATTTAAAGCTCCTGGATTTAGAGTTACGAAGAGTCACAGTAACTCTAAGAAAGAGGAATTGGATGCAAGGTTTTATAACTACCCCCAATGCTCTTGTTTTTATTATTATTATTATATTCAAGTTAATTAAACACTTAGAAAATGAAAGTAGGAATTCTAAGTGGGGACAAAGAGGAAGAGCTGCGGTCCTGCCACTGTGCCCTTTACTGACACTGTGAGCTTGGGCAGATTACAACTGGTTTGATCTTACTTTCCCTGGGTGCAAAATGAAGATATTTTCCTTCTGCCTTCCTCTTAGGTGACTATGAAGAACCAAAAAAAAATTGTGATAAAAATCACAATATAATGTTCAATGAGTAACTTACATAGAAACCGTGCTGTGCGGACCCTTAAAACCCTTCTCTGCAGTAGATACTAGTACAATAATTCAGTTTTAATTGGGAGAGGGGTTGAGAGGGGCTGAGAAGTCACAAAGCATTAAGTGAGGTGAGACACACTGATGTTTGTCTCACTGCGAAGTTCCTAGTGATAGTTACCGTAACCCAAGTGTAAAACTGTTACTGGACTTCATTAATTTTGAGACACATTTTGCTATGTTTTAACATCTTTAGAACTAGCATAAATTGCATAACTGGTGGTTAGGATCCAGCAATGTCGTGGTAATCACTTCCTGCTGATATGAATTTGATCACTATTGTTTATATTGATGTTATTTCCGTTGAACCTACTGTACGTTGAGTTCACATGCCAAGCAAAATGTTGTAAAAATATCTTCCTGCTATTCAGTGTTAAAAATAAAGTTACTTAACAGAAAGATAAAGAAAAAGCAATGAAGTAATATGAGAAAATGACGCCAATATCCATCCCTATGAAAACAGATTGACTTCATATATTCTTATTGTCTGAAAAGCAATATATTCTTCTAGGGCAATGACCACATGCTCTATAGTATCTCAAAATGGAAATGTCCTGAAAATAAATCTATGTTATGCTTGTTACTAAAAATGTAATAAAGGGTTGACAGTCATATGCCAAGATTTATGAATGTCATAATAAATTTATATTGCTATTTTTGTCTTAGATGTGAGTATGCTGATAAATATTTATGCCCAAACAACTCTCAAAAGCTTTCTAATTAAAAAAAAAAAACGATTGAGCAATAAGAAGGCATGTGCTATAGTTCAACTGGCATCAATGCTTTTTGTTGTAAAGCATATAAAACTTTTGCATTCTTGTGGGTTACGGTTTTAGATCTACAGTACAATTGCTCATTGTGCAATTGAGATGGAGAAAGGGCAGCTTTGTATTTTAAGCATTTTCTTTTCTTACAGATCCATTCTGAGTGAACCATTTTCAGGAACTTTAATGTAAAAATTGAATTATCAGTGCAATTTCAGGGAAAATCTAAAAATCTTAAGTGCTTTACTTCATGTTTTAAAATAAAAATAAGAGGCCCAGAGCATAGTGTCCCAACATTAAGGAGACAGTCTGGTAGATCTCTGTGAGTTATAGACTTACCAGATCTATTAGTGAGACCTTGTTCTAAAAAAAACAAAAAGAAGGAAAAAAAACATGCTTTACTTAAAAAGTAACATGGAAATAAGGACAGATTTCTTGTCTTTTCCCACTAAACCTGGCTCTGTTTAGGTAAACAGCTTTGAGGTGAAGTTCAATTAGCTCTTGTGGTTTTTTTTTCTTTTTCTTTATTCTCCCTTCAGGCAGTGCATCATGACTGCTGCCTCCCCTCCCCTCACTCCTCCAGGTTCCCACCCACCTCTCCTTTCTCCAGATCCATTCCTCTACATCCCTTCAGAAAAGAGCAGGCTTCCCAGGAACATCCACCTAACACAGTATAACGATGTAATAGAACCAGGCACAAACCCTCATGTCAAGACTCGACAAGGCAACTCAGGAGGAGGAGCACTTTCTCAAAAGTAGACCGGAGTCAGAATCAGCCTCCACTCCGTGGTGATAATTTGATTGTGCATGCCTGATGACCAGAGTGCGGAGCCAGCCACTAGTCACCCATGAAGGCCAGGAGGTGGTGGCATACAACTTTAAACCCAGCCCTAGGGAGGCAGAAAGTATGAGTTCAAGGCCACCCTGGGCTACGTGGTCAATCCAGTCTAAAGAAGAATCAGAGCCGGGTGGTAGTGGCTCACACCTTTAATCACAGTACTTGGGAGGTCGAGAAAGGAAGGGATATGGCCGGCCAGAGAGAGGAATATAAAACAGGAGGAAACAGGACCTCAAGGCCTTTAATCTGAGGATTTCTAGAGAGAGCATAATCCATTAGGTCTGAGGATTTGGTAGAGGAAAGAGCTAGTGGCTGGCTGCTCTGCTTCTCTGATCTTTCAGCATTTACCTATATATCTGACTCAGGGTTTTTATTATTAAAACCAATTAAAATTCAGGCTACACGGCTCCCACTGTTAGGAGTCCCAAAGGAACCCCAAGTTAACAACCACAGCATGTATGCCGAGAGCCACAGAACCAAGAAGACTTCGTGATAGCTTTTTCAATTTCTGTTAGACCCTATCAGCTTTGCTTAGTTGGTTCTGTGGGTCATGCTCTCCAGGATCTCTGACTCCTACAATCCTTTCTCCTCCTCTTCTGCCAGTTTCCCGAACTATGAATAATGTCTGGCTGTGGGTCTCAGCATCTGCTCCCTCAGCTGCTGAAGAAAGCCGCTCTGATGAGAACTGGGTCAGACCAATCTAGGAGTATAACAGCATATCATTAAAAATTATTTCACTGATTTATTTATTTATTCATTTATTTGTTTATGCCAGTTCTGTTTGGGTCTATCCTAGGTTTTTGGGCCATCCAACGTCTTCCAGTTCCTGGCATGAGAGGGAGTTGGCACCTGACGCTTCCTGGGGGGTCAATAAGCTCTTTATTTGAGGCCAAAGAGAGCTCTTTATCAGCTCAGCTCTAGTCGCTTTAGGCAGGTAATCTATTTTTTGTTTATTGTTACTGCTTTAGTAAGGTGTACTGTCATCTATAGATAGAATTTTCATTGGGGAGAGAAGAGAACAATGGAAATACAGTGGCTGTGTCCTTCCCTCCCCTGCTCTCCTTCCCTCTTACCAATAATGACTTATAATCTTCCAAATAATGGAACCTGATCTAACTGACTAATTTTTTTTTCTCACAAAGCATGCATAACAGAAAATATCCATTCCCAAATGGCATCCGTGATGAAGCATTTCCCTTTAAAACGGACTTGGTCAGTCTTGGCAGTCACTAAATTGTTCATACAGTTGACATCACGGTTAGTATAGTACCCCACTGCCACTGGACCAGCCTGCAGTCGGTGAAGTGTGGGAGTTCAGAGGAGCTCCTTATTCCAGGCTGTGAAGTCACTAAACGAGATAAAGTCAGATTTGGTGGCTGACTACATTAGACACTCATTAGCAGAGGTTGCCTGTTTTTATTTAGAAGTGAACCTACTTATCACTGTTTATTGATGACCTGCTAGACCTCAGCAAGTTCGGCAATAGAATCTCTTTGCTACTAAAGCATGTTAGAAAATAATATATTTTCCCTAGGAAAATGGTATAATTGGAAATATTAGGAAATTCCATGTGATTTCTATTTTTATATCTCTAGGTTCACACTGACAGCCATCCTAATCTTTAGGAGTCACTAAAGAGATGATATACAAATAGCTAATGTATTCTAGAAAGCATTACTCCTTTTACTATAAGTACTGATTTTTGTTTGTTGCTTTATAATATCTAGGATCCTTTCATACGCAATGTCTTGCTAACAGCTAACCACGAAAGGGAGGCTGTTTTCACTTGTTTCTTGTTATGGTCTCCATATAACTTACATCACTCCCTGTTACAAAGGACAATCTGTTTTCTGCTCTGTGGATGCTCCTAAGGATTATGGACTTTGCCTGCCAGACATTTTGCTAGAAAGTCCTGATGGTTAATCCCCTGATTATTAGAAATGCTTTGATACCACGTATGAAAGCAGAGGTGGAAGCTGTCTGTGGCGCCTTCAAGAAACGGATTAAACTGGAAACTACAGGAGAGGGAGGGCATTGACATGTTGGAAGCACAGAAACCAAAAAGAGTGGTTAATAGCTCACCCCATGTGAAAGAGTTTGTTGGCTTATTTCTTATTGTTTGAGACAGTATCTCTTCCTTTCTATATGGCTGAGGCTGTCCAGAACTCACCATGTAGCCCAGGCTAGTTTTCGTTCAAGCTCTGCTTCGTCACTCTCCAGATAGCTGTGACTAAAGCATATACCGCCACACTTAGAAACTTAAGAAACTAGCAGTTTCTTAAATGAAATCTTTACAACATCAGGGTACCTAGGCCGGCCTAAAAGGCTTGATTCTGCATCAGCCTGCCTCCCCAAGTCTGAGATTATTATTATGCACTGCAATATCCATGAATAAATTATTCCATTATGCAGACACAGCCTCAGTGACATTCATGATTTGAGTGTTGGGATCTTTGATTTGAAATTCCGTTTATATTCCTCAAAGGAAAAAAACTTACATATGCAGTCTTACAAGAGATAAGCATTTTATTTTGGATAAAAATTTCCCGATTTGTTTTACTGTTGTACATGTTTTTAAGAGCCAGGCTGATAAGACATGTCATTTAAATTACAGTTCTCGGGGTGGACTCGCACATTCCTGCTGATGGAGGGCACATTCTCATCAGGGTCTCTGGCAGACTTCAATAAGCTGAGGACCCCCTGCATGAGCCAGCGGGAGGAGACGATAGGTGGAGAGGCAGTCAGCTGAAGCTCACTCTGGCACATGTTTATTTTCAATAATTAGGCATGGTGTTAATAGAAACATCCATTTGAAGCAAAGCTTCTTATTTGCACCAACACTGGGAATGTGTGGTACTGTAGTTTTTCTGTGAACTAAAACCTCTAACCAAGCAATGAAGGATCGATGCAATGTACATACATGAACGTATTTTCAAAGCAGAAATTTTGGGCTATTATGCTAATGCTGCTATAAAGATGTGTATGCAAGTTCTTTCGTGGACATGTATATTTTCTCTTGAGTGTGTATGTAGGAGTGTAATTGCCTGTTTTATAGGCTGAATAAACTGTCCTGTGGATTGTCTTTTCTCATTCTTATAATTTCCTTTGAGGTATAAAAGTTGTTAGCTTTGAAGATGCCCTTCAATATCTATCTATCTATCTATCTATCTATCTATCTATCTATCTATCTATCTATCTATCATCTATCTGTCTTTTTTCCTTCCTTCTTTCCTTCCTTTCTTTTCATCCTTCCTTCCTTCCTTTGCTTTTTTGTGCCACATCTAAGAAACTATTGCTTAGTTCAAAGTCACAAAAACACCTAAATTTTCTAAGATTTTTGTACTATTTTTGCTTCTTATATTTAACTCTTTGCTTCACTTTAAATTAATTTTTGTAGATAAAATAAAGGAAGACCAATTTCTTTCTTTGTAATGTGCATAAAAGAGTACCCACAAGCATTAGTATTTGTAAGACTTTGTGTGCACATATTTATTTACTCTTGACTATACACATAGGGATAGAATCATTGGGTCATATGGTAACACTGTGTTTAAATTTCAAAGAAAATGCTAAACTGTTTTCCAAGGTGTTTGAACCCTTCTATATTCTGTCCAGTAATGTGAAAATTAAAAGGTCAACTCTATATTCTCAACTATGTTTATTCTTCTTCCTCCGTGTGTATGTGTGTGTGTGTTTGTGTGTGTGTGTGTGTGTGTGTGTGTGTGTGTGTGTGTGTAGCTATCATAGTAGCTGTGAACTGGTGCCTTACTGGAATTTGTATTTCCCTGCTGATTAATGACATTGAGCAGCTTTTCATATATTTCTTGGGACATTTGTGTGTCTACTTTAGAGACTATCCATTTGAATCTCTCATCTATCTTTAATTAGGTTGTTCCTTGATACTGAGTATGAATTCTTCTATGTAGATAGACAATTGTTTTCTTTAATTAATATAACATTTGTATTAGCTCTTTGAGAATTTCAAACAATGTGTTTTAATCATATCCATTCCCATCCTTCCCTCCACTCTTCATAGAAACCAAACCCACCTTCCTACCTTCCTCTACTTTATCTTTTTTCTCCTTTTAGAAGAAACTACCTCACAGTAAAACTTAGATTTATATGTAGCTGTGTTTTACCTGCATGTACATGTGTGTCCCAGTTATGCGTCTTGTGCCCACATAAGTCAGGAGGCACTGGATCCTCTGGATGTGGGGTTATTGGTGACTGGGAACTACTGTCTGGGTTCTGAGAATGATCCCTTAACTACTGACTCATGCCTCCAACTCCTACTGGTTTTCTTTTTACAATAGCCTTTCACTACTCAAGTTTTACGAGTTTGAATGCATGCTTCTAATATTTTTATTATGATTAAGGATAGTCTGAGTTATGTCAAAAGAGCCTGAAAAAGAAAGTAAAACATATTTATGTGTCTTTTAGGTAAATTTATCCTGAGAGTGACTTTGAAAGGAATATAATTTATTATTTTCTTGCATACTGTTGAGGTTTAGTTACAGTAGAGATTTGAATTTAAGAAAACCAAAGAATAGTGCATAAGATTCTTTGGGGAATTCTTTATTGAAGTGACTTCAAAACCATCACTTGTCAGTGCTGTGTAGGAATTATTAGATATTCATGCACCCTAGTCTGTATTAACTGAATCATCACCTTTGGGATGAGGGTCAGTGATCCTTTTCAACAAGCCCTGCAGCTGGTTCAGATGCATGCTCAACAGTCACTGATGGGAAGTACCATTGGATAGCTTGTATATCAAAGCCATTTCAAAGAACTTTAGGGAGAAGGTTACTTCTTTTCTTTCTCTACCTTTCTCTAATATTGCTGTCAAAGTCTGAATCGATCAAGCGATTGATCCATTTATTACATTTGTGCTCTTGTGATCTAATCACCTCTGGAAATACCATCACAGCCATACCCAAAATTGTTTTATTTAAATTAGGGGTTGCCAAACTTTCAGTAAAGCTCTATTTTGGTCTTTTCATTTATGTATAGGATTCCAGACTCTTTGAACGGACATTTGAGGGTGGCTTTGGAGAGATGGCTCCACAGAAAGTCACTGCTCTTGTAGAAGACCGGGGCTTAGGTATGTCCAGAGTTCGGTCTCTAGCCTTAAAAACAATTGTTTTGAGAGAATCTTGCTGTGTGTTCCAGGCTGGCATAGAGCTCATTATGTAACCTAGGTTAGCCCAGAACTCCCATCCCTCCTTCCTCCTCTGTGGGAGGCTGGGAGTGCAGCCTCCAGTCTGTAGCTCAAGTGATACCCAGCTTTATCTTCGAGAATGGTCCTTTCTGATGAGCTTGGCTCTCTACAGGAGCTGCTACAGGGTGATACTGATAATTAGTCCTAAACAGAACTTAGGAACTGAGTTAAAAAGAAACTCTCGTCATTTGATTTTAATGTGCTAGCAAACCCATTCCTAGAGCTGCGAAGCTCTCAGAACCTCGGGTGGAAGCTTGTTATAATCTTAGCGTCAGGCAGGATTCAGGTGTAGGGTTTTAATCAACAGCAGGCTCAGGATTTACCTCCTAGGACAGCCTAAGGATGTGGTCCAGTGCTCTTGGCGCAGTGCCTGCGTGGACCTGCAGAGGTCTTGCAGGCTAATTTCTGCTGCCGGGGAAACAGGCTTTCTGTGCACTGACTTTCAATGACCTTCCAGCCGTGATTCCCTCCTGGCCTTCACCTGCAGATGTCTGCCTGCCTGTTCTCACCGGCTGGCTTGGCAGAATTGCTCACACCATCTGTGCCGGGCTGTCTGGGTGAAGAAGGCTTAAAAAGAGAATGGACTTTCTGCCGCAGTCAAAGGCCAGCCTCTCCGTTCTGGTTCAGAGGGCTTTTATTTTCTAGTTAGCTTTGCCGCTGTAGCAGCTTCCCACATGGACCTCAGGAAGGTTCCTAGTACCAGAAATGTCCTCTGTTCTTGGCTAATATGCATCCTCACCACCAAAAGAAGATAAAGGCCAAATACAAAGAAGCGTATTTGCACCCAGTGGGACATGTAACTCTTACTTAAGGAATGTAATTATTTTATCTCTTACCCTCATTTCCCTAGCCACTTTATCGATTAGTAAGAATGACTTTAGGACCAAAGACTTAAAAATGCTAACAAATTGAAACCATCTTCAATGTGGAGAAGCTTTCTCATCTGAAGCATCCCTCCGGATGCTCTCTGCAAGAGCTGTAAACACCATATGCTGAGAGAACAGAACCGGAGTGCTCCGGCTTCAAGGCCAGTCTGGTTGTCCTTCCCTCTCTTTAAAAAAAGACAAAGCCCCCTGAGACTGACCTAATTGAGTCAAAAGACAAAAGACCAAGAACATGATAAGAGAAACAGGAGTCCAATGCTAATGGCTCATGGGTTCATGCGCATATGGAATTCCTTATTCTATCATTCCAAAGGCTTCCCTTCACAGTATGATCTCACTGTTTGGTTAAAGAGCCTGTGTCTTTCATTTCTGCCTTTGAAAGTCATGCTGTAAGTTAATTTGTACAAACTTCTCTTACTTATGGCAAATGATAGTTAGTACTAGATGAGCAGTGTGTTTTGTTGTTGAGAAAAGATTTCTAGACATCCAATTACAGAAGAACACGGATTCCGTTGCTCTGAGAATAAGACAACATTTACGGTGTAGGAACCTCAGTGAGAGTGAAGCTATGGTCGTTACAAGGCTGATTTCTCCTGAAGCCTGCTTTCACAGCAGTCTCTGCACCTCCCTTCCTTCCCTAACTACATCCCCATTTATTAGTGC
Organism: Alexandromys fortis; assembly: GCF_014885135.2. Classification (NCBI taxonomy): domain Eukaryota; kingdom Metazoa; phylum Chordata; class Mammalia; order Rodentia; family Cricetidae; genus Alexandromys; species Alexandromys fortis. The sequence continues at coordinate 3,467,504 of NW_026067897.1, read as the reverse complement.
AGCAGCACAGAGAAAGGTAGACTTTTACAGAGGCCAGATTTGATTGTCAGGAGGTCCTTGGGTGATGAGTGGAAAGGCTTACATTTGTGGGAAATGCCCCTTGTGTTGATACAACTGAATCTCTGAGTTCAATTGGCTTAATATGCGAGAATTTAAAGAACCATGCCTTTGACCACACGTATTTTTTTTTAATGAAATAAATATTGCTGACAGCGAGCATATGCTTTCCTAGACTGATAAGACACGGTACCACATTGTCTCTTCTCAGGGCTGGTCCATGTGGTTGTGCCTCACACCCCATTCGCTTACAGACAACTGCGCTGCTAGTTGTGACATTCAGCAAGACATCATTGAGTAAAATCACTTGTGTCAAGTGCTGAGCCCCAGATGACTGCTCCCCAGCATGGAGACCGCACCTGTAGTTCTCATGAATAAAGATGAAAGTCTACGTAAGATCTCTTGAGAGCTCAAAGTCACATGAAGCTCTTTGTAGCATTCCCTAGGAAATGCACGTGCTAAAACCATTTGGTTTCACAGCCAGGAGGGTAATGCATACCGCATCGTGGAGATACTGTCAGGCGGGTGGGTCAGGATGCAAGCAAGCCTAAGACATACTCTCCTCACCCCCACCACTAGACCAGTTACAAGCATCTCCTTTCCCTTTCCAGCCAGACTGTGAGTGAGGTTTGACACACAGCTGCATGGGCCAGTTCTGAACAGATACCAGGATAAATCAGGCCCTATCGATTTAATAAGACACATTCTTGCTGTTGGCCAAGGGCTTTAGATAAGATGGAAGGCTGAAAGAACGAGGGAGGGAGGAAGGGTGTTTCTCTGCCCTTTGTGATGGGCACAAGTCAGGCAAACAGTTTAGATGGTATTATTGATTTAGTGTTCTTTTACTATCATGCCACGTAATAACATTTTTGAGCACTAACTGCGTATAAGACGTGCGTCTGCTTTACCGTCACCCAGTAGAACCCACAAGCAGTGCTGCTGTCGTTTATGATGTGCACATTTCTAAAGAGGAGATCAAGGCTAAGAGAAGGTCATCTCATGGTGGCGCCTGGCAAGGTGGTGCAGGTTTGTAACCTGAAGCATAGTTCAAGGTCACCCTTGACTACACAGTGAGTTTGAGGCCAGCATGGGCTGTGTTAGACCCTGCCTCAAACAGACAACAAAAGAAGCCTAGCACAACCCAACGCCATCAGGTAATTTGGCAGACAAGAAGCAGAAGAGCTAACTTGGTGTCTTAGCTATGCTCAGGTCAGGCATTATTAGTCATTATCATACAAGGCTATTTTTATGTAAGAACTCAGGTTTCATTACCCTACATCACCACCTCAAATATTTTATACTGTGATTTTTATGTTGCGGGAGGGGGCCACTTGTTTGTCCCAGCCACCCAGCCACAAAATAATCACACAGAAACTATATTAATTAAATCACTGCTTGGCCCTTTAGCTCTAGCTTCTCATTAGCTAACTCTTACATCTTAATTTAACCCATTTCTATTAATCTGTATATCACCACGAGGTCATGGCCTACCAGCAAAGTTTCAGGATGTCTATCTCTGGTGGTGGGTCCATGGTGTCTTCCTGACTCCGCCCTTCTTTCTCCCAGCATTTAGTCCAGTTTTCCCCACCTACCTAAATTCTGCCCTATTCACAGGCCAAGGCAGTTTCTTTATTCATTATTGGTAATCCCAGCACACAGAGGGGACTACCACATCAATTTTTCCTATCTTATAAATGATGTTGTTGGGTCTATGAGAAGTTAAAGGCTTGCTTGAGTAGACATGATTCTTATGCTTCTGGAATTGGCATTTAAATCCACACATCTTAGGCTTCCTGCAATGAGAACAGTGTGTCCACTATTCCAGGCCAAGAGAGACCACATCTTTGACTTTCCTCCCCTGCCTGTGGCATTACCATCTCCATCTCTCCATGTGTGAGCTCATGTGGCCACACACTGACAACATGAGATTGATTTTCATCATTGTTAGACTGCAGGTCAAGTTAGGTAACAGTTAAAAACCACATACTCATCATATCTTTGTACTGAAAAAAAACTTGTAAACAGATATTCTTTGTTTGCTTGATATCATGAAAGAACAGATAAATGTGAACAAATGCACTTCTAAATGGAAGAGTACACTTCAAAATATTGTTAAATACTTAGATTTTCAGTATGACAAAGTCCATTTAGAAAGTAACCAATCTTTTCAGTTCAATATGTATTTGATCTGAAGAAGCAAAGGCAGAATATATTTTCCCCAGAGTATATAACAACCACACAGCTCGCAATAAAATGTCATAAATTTACTTAGGCTTTTCAGATATTGAACGACATTTATCAAATATGAAAGATGTTCAGGTATCTTGAGCTTGCACATGTTTATTGTAGATGGACCCTGTGGAATTCTCTTCTCATTAAACAATGGCTGCAAATGCTCTGAGAAACACTGAGAAAAGAAACATTCCTTCAATATTTCCAAATGATAAAAGATTTTTTTTGATGAGTGATATGGCTAAAATAACTATTTAAAGAATACATAAAAAGAAAGCACAGAATAAAGTACAACTGACTAAAACCAGACCTCGAGTCTCTTTGGCTGAGAGAATCCAGACACAGCACAGATGGATCCAGAAAGTGGCCAGCCCCATTAGACTTCCAGAATTAGTTGCATCATTTTTGATAGGGGTGGGAGGGAAAAATCTTCTTGGCTGCTGTCCACCTTAGAAATCTTTATCAGGAAATAAGAGGCATTTCCTTTTCTGATTACTCTTGCAAATGGATTTAGTTCTTATAATTTTGGAGTCCCTCTGCTTTTTCTTGCTGGCTCCCAGCACAACTCTCAAGTTCTCCATGTCTATGGGAATTCAAGTGTAAGCCCCTGGGTGTGGGTGTGAGCATTTCAGACATCGAAAGACACTTTTTCCATTAGTCAGACTTGGAAGTCCTTGTATATGTCTTTACCTGCCCCTGTATTCCATCAAACAAAATGTGGGTTAGGAAACCTTGACGTTAGTAAAAGGGTTAGGGTGAGAGACAGGAAACTCACACTTCTATAGTTTTTTGACATTCTACCAACTAGGAGAATTCTAGATGTGTCCCGTGGTCAAAGGAGTAAAACAGGAACCACTGCCCTGAAAACTAGAGGTCTCTGGCCCGACAGGCATCATGGAGTAGTGGCGATACTGAGCAGAGGGTCATAAATTATGGGATTTTCCTTCCCTACAAAGTTGCATAACGATCCTGGATCTCAGATCTTACATAAAACAGTGGAAGAGTCCTTAAACATCTCTTTCAGCTGCAAAGGTTTTAGTTCTAAATGTGTTCATGCTGTTCTCTGTCAATCGTTCCCTTGTACTTTAGTGTCACCTTGGGAAAATTGAGGTCATAGCTTAATGATAGTTCAGCAGGTAAGGGCACTTAGCATTCAAGATGACACCTGGAGCTCTATCTCAAATCCATGGTGGAGAGAGTGCACTGGCACACTCTCTCACACATATGTATGACGCACTTAAATATGCACTAAGCCTAAGTAAAAAAAAAAAGGATATAGTAATTCACGACTGGCCATACTAATTAGAGATCTATCTTCTAGGTAAACTCAATTATTAAGCTAAAGATTACTGCCACATTATTGATACCAACATTAACGAGGTCTAAAGTACTGTCTTCAGGCAGCCAAAAAAATTATTCAGAAAAACAATTTCTAGGTTTATTTTTCATGCCCATGAATAATGACAGCCCTAAATTCTAATTCTGTGGAGCACAATCATACCAATACATTCACACATTTTCATTTGGAAGGTTTTCAAATAAAGATACCAGTTGCCTATGGTAGCTGTAACACAGCGTTAGTAAGATACACACAGGCTGCAGTAAGCCAAGCTAGACAGGGACTAGTGAGAAAACCAAAACTCCAGACAAGAGAATGATGAATTTTTTCAAGTGAATCGGTATTTCTCACATCAAAGATTATTTATCTTTACAAACTTGATTTAGAGTCCCACTTTTTTTTAAAAAAAAACACATTTTAACTAAGAGACTTAAAAAAAAAACTTTATTTTTCCTTAGGTGCTTAGAAGATGTTCTGAACTATTCTGTGCACAGGAATAGTGTAGGTCATCAAGTTGATTAGACCAACTTTGTGAACACTTGACTTCTCACCTCAGAGCAGTAAAGTAGAGCTGAAGCTTCTGTGCTGCATCCAGCACCAGGGAGCCATGATTCTTTCTTTTGAAGAACTACCTTGCAAACCTCAACGTGGAAGCAAGGAAAACGTGGCCAAGTTTGCTCCCTAGTTTTTATACTTTCAATGGGATACACACAGTATCCGTTAACTACAGTGAGCCATACACGACCAGTTTCTGTCTCATAAAGTCAAAGTTCAGTAGGTGTACATGTTCCCAGGCTCCTGCAGCATCTCAGAGCTTCCCAAGAGATGGCAGAATGTGCAACAATCGCGAGTGTGGAGTGGCCCATCTGCTCCCCATGTCGAACACTGGCCAACACAAGTTGTTAAAAAAGAAATTGACATAACATTTGGAAAATGCTTCTGGAAAACCAACAGGTTCATAACTTGTTGAGATTACAGGATTTTCTTCTTTGAGAAAAAGTGACTATCTATAATTTAAATTCCTCTGAGTATGGGTAGAGGTTGTAATCTATAGAGTTAACAATAAACATTCACAGTTAAGGATCAGGACCCACTCAAAATAATCAATACCATCAGAAATACAGTGATTATATAAAATAGACACTTCTTTCCTAAGAAAGAAACTTTTTAGATGCTAAAAAAGAGTAAAATTTCTATGGACTCTGTTCACCAAATTTATATCAACCTCAATTTTTTACCTTGAAAATTTGAAGAATCTGCCTTCAATGCATGTCTAATTGCTCAGCTCAGACCTTCTGATCAGGACTATATTACACTTGAGCTTGATAAGAACTGTGAGGAGCCAACAGTACAGTTGAAATGGCATAAGCTTTTTGGGGCTATTTCAATATTCCATGTTATTCCCCTAGCTCAGTCAGGATTTACTTTAACTTCTTATTGATTTCCAAAGACTAAGGCACAGGAGGATAAGTCTCACAATTTGATGAAGCTCATATTGCATTTGACAATTTCAAGTTTGTCAACAACAATATAAGGAAACAACACTATTTGAGGGTTGTATTTATTTTCTTCTGATCCATCAATAATGTATTTTAAAATTCTCAGTCTTAGAAGCTTTTTTAAAATGAAGTTTAAAAGACTGTTTCATTTCTTTAAAGGATATTAAAAACCTTACCAGTTCAGTATTAAGAATAAAAAGTATGATATATTTCTCTCAAGAATGAGTAAGGGAATCACCATTGTCTTTGAAGTGGTGCCAAATAGCCACTCAAAATATTTTGATGAGCAAAGAGGATTGCCATAACAATATGCCACTCCCCAGGAAATGACACAATATTACCACCAAGTTTGCTTTATGTGTTATGACTCAGGACCTGTACATACACTATCACCTTTAATTCTTGTGGCAAATTCTTGCATACATGTTGTCCGAGGTGGCTTGTTTGTTCCTGGCTGCCCAGAACCTAAATCATCACACAGAAACTGTATTAATTAATTCATTGCTTGGCCTATCACTATAGCATATTCCTAGCAAGCTCTTACATATTAAATTAACCCATTTCTATTATTTTATATTTTACCACGATGTGCATGGCCTACTGGCAAGGTTCCAACTGGCAGCTTCCGTCTTTCCCCTACATCTTTCCGGTTACACTTGGGATCTCTTGGCTCCGCCTTCTTTCTCCCAGCATTCAATTTAGATATCCCCTCCTACTTTCATTCTGCCCTGCCATTGGCTCAAGCCATTTCTTCATTGTTAATGGTAAACACACCATACAGAGGGGAATCCCACATCACAGACCCTTACTTTACAGGTGAGGAAACAGAAGAAAAGAAAACAAGAAAATCAAAACTCTTGATGAAAGAGCCAGAAAGTGAGAAGCCTGCCCTCTTGTACACAGCCAGAGGAGGTCCCAGAGAAACTGTGTTAGGTTCGGACTTCTGCCATGCTATGCTAACTTCCTGGAGGCACTATATAGGTAGTGTCTAGGAAGAAAAGTCTGGGATGGTATGCTGGCCTAGGGCACAAAGCTAGGGAGGAAGTCCTGAGGACCCACTCTTGAGAATGCGCTCACATTTTGTCTTAGCATCAGCGAGAGCAATTGGGAGTACAACCCATCCTGCTGGCCCCGCCTGTGTGGCTTCACTACTACTTGCCCCTGCTCCTTGTCTCACCATGCACCACTAATAAGACGGTGTGATAGGAACCCTGGTGGGGTGCTGTGGTCGCAGCACCACTTTTCTCCTCGTGACCATAGTACTGTGGAGAAGATGAGAGCTTCGGGGTCGCTCACCACCTCTGGTGCGGCACCTCACCTCTGGTGCGGCATGTACCCAGAGAACTCGACAAGTTACACGGTCCGGGATCAAAGAACAATTTTTAAAATCTGTAAAGAAAGCACCAAATCAGACGTGTAGGCAACCTTGCAATTCTAACAAAGACTCTCTCAGCAGAAAACATGTAGGGCAGGAATGAATACAATGGTGGGGTCTGAGTTCTAAGAGGAAGAAAGAAAACCCTGCTCACTGGGATTACTGTAGTCAGTAAGCTTCAGCTTCAGAAGTAAAGACCTGGCAAGATAAAACTGAGGGATGCAAGATCACCAGACCAGACACAAAATGAAGAGAACTTCCATCCTGAAGGCAAGTGAAAGCACAAATGAGGAGACTGAATGAACAAACACTCAATAAAAAGGAATCAAATGTCATCACTACAGCAAACCATCAGACAGCGAAGAGAAGAAAACCAGAGCGAAGAATTTACAGAACGACTACTGTAAAATCATTAAAGTCCAGGTGTAAGTTAGTGCTTTTCAATAAGGAGCTTGAAGACGTATGAACAAAATTTTCTAATGAAATGACTGGTTGAATGGATTTTGTGAAAGAAAAAGACTTAGCAATATACCTCTTACAAGAAACAGACCTCGCCAGTAAAAACGTAGGCCGAAAGAGCAGAAAACGATTTCCCCGAGCAAATGAAAAACTCTAAAACTAGCATGAGTATCTACACTTACATCTCATGAACAGAACATAAAACTGTAAGAAGAGGCAAGACAGGTTACTACATAACGACCTGGGAGTAAATTCAAGAAGACATAATCACAGCAAATCCTTGCATGTCTAATGTCAGAAATCCCGGTTAAACAGAGCAAGCAGCTTGAGACTAAAGGGAAAGATAACCTCAAATACAAGATTACTTGGGAGAGAGGAGCTTCAGTATCCTACACTCATACAAAGACCCAGCACCCTGATACAAAAGCAACACAGAAACATCTGAGTGAAACTATGCTACAGCGCAAATGGGATTAGCAGACATTTGCAGAACATTCTAACCAACAGCTGCAGACAGCTGCAGAATACATACTCTTTTCCTTGACATATGGAGCTTTCCCTAGAATAGACTGTATATTAGATCACAAATCAAGTCTTAACAAATTCAGAACCATTAAAATATATTGCATTAGCTTTTCCCAGGGAGTCATGAACAACTGTCTGCTGCCCACAGATAGGATACCCACAGAAGACCAGGGAGTTTATTGGACTGACTTCCAGGACCAGGGGCAAGGGCTTGCTTACAGCCCTGTGGGTGAAACCAAAGCAAACATAGCCAAAATGTCTCACTTCGCCATGGGTGATGGCTTCCTTTTAGTTGCATAGATGGAGTTCTCCCCTTCAGTTAAACAGCTGTGTATACTCCATTGCTTCCAGAGAGCCTTAAAGACCATGAGACCACCCACAGGCAACTGGTGCAGAATTATACAGTCGGGAGGGAGGTATGGGAAGATGTGACTGGAATCTCAGGTGAGTATTTAAATGCACCCTTCAACCCTTCATTCCATGAAGGAATCAGCATCAATGGATCCCTTCTTGAAGATTGCTGTGGGTTGTCACAGCTGCTCTGACTAAGATGATAAGGATGTCACTCTCAAAGGACTGACTTCCACAATGAAGTCATATCCTAGATATATTTTCTATGGACTTTGAAGTGAATCTAGAAGTAAGAATTTTCAAAATTATGTAAAAACATGAAAACTTAAAAACATGGGTTTTTTTGGATGAAGAGTGGATCATTGAGGAAGTAAAATGTACATTAAAAATTTTCTTAAATAAAAATGAAAAATGCATCGTACAAACCTGGATGACACAACAAAATAACCATTGGTAGCAATGAATGCCTGTGTTAAAACGCAGAAAATTTTCAAACAAATGACCTAACAACTGCTTTCTCAGACTTAGAAAAGCAAGTGGCAACAAGCAAAAACACAAATTAAAAGTAAGGATGAAGATAATGTGAACAGAGTTTTAAAAATAAGAGGAATAATCAAAGAATCATTGCCCAGGCTGTCTTATATAATTATTTGTCTGAAAGAATAGGCTACCGGGGTGCCCGTGGATCTTGTTTATTTATTTTTTTCCCATTGGAAGAAGAAGAAAAGACCCAAAAGCTGGGGAGGTATCTCAGTTGCTCCCTTACTCTAGGAGGCTCTTTTCCTCCCCACAATGCAGGAAAGAAGGGAGGACTTGGATGGGGAGAAGCAAGCGTCTTTAAATAGGAGCTAACAGCTCTGGGGACAGCATCAAAGGGACTGCTGCACCCACTATCCCAGCTCATTTCCCTAAACTCAAGCCCCAATGTGCTCCCCTTGCTGTTCCCCTTGACCCTTGCCTTCTTGCCAGAGTTAGCCTTGCCCTTGTTATCATGTCTCCCAAGCTGAATTTGTGTCCTGGTTAAGCCAAGGATATGAGGTTTGGTATTTGACAGTGATAAGGGTGGCTGGTGGCCTGTGGCCAGTTTCAGAGTCACCCTTAATAATTACTAATTACCTGAGACACCCAGTTCCTTTGCTGATGAGGTCGCATAGCCTCTGCTTTAGGTGCATACTGAAGCTCAGCTGTGGCTCTCTGGACATTTCTTTGCTGATTCTCTTCCAGTTCAGGGTTGTACTCAAAAGTTCTCAATAAGCTTTTTCATTGGGTGCTGCTTTTATTGCTTGTGTTAGAATAGAATCGTCAGCCTGAGTTGACAAGTGTTGATGATTTCAGAGATGGGACTGTAGAGGGGGAAAAAAGGTCAAATATATTAAGACATCATAGTCATGATAGTGAATATATGAAATAGCCACCTCCTTTGTAATTTAATTGAATTTTAGTTTCAAAGATGGCATGGAACTCAAGGGCTCTTGCAGACTATGCAAGCGTTCTACTAATGAGACAATTCCACAGCTACCCGTCTTTGTTAAATGTATGCTTAGGCAGTGCTTCTATTTCTATGCAAATGCTTCAGAGCCGTTAATATTGCCAACAAGATAGTGGTCCTCCACCAATGTTCATAGATATGTACATAGCGTTTCAGTCTTGTATGAAGTCCTTCAGTTCAACCAAGAACTCTCTGAAATTGAAATTGTTACAAATGTTGTGGTTCCAGAGCTATTCAAGGGACAGGGACAGCATAATCTGGATTCCTAAAGACATTTCCGAAAGGATTGTCCTATCATTCACTGCACAGTCTTCTGACCGTGTCCCGCCCTTAGGACGCTGCATGCATTTTTCTTTCCGAATCGTGTGCAAAATCTGGATGTAGGTTTTGTGCTTGTTATTATGTTTGCATTTGTACATTTGATGAAACAGCTATCACATGTATGCATATATAACTTTTTTTTTTTGGAGATAGGGTTTCTCTGTAGCTTTGGAGGCTATACTGCAACTAGCTCTTGTAGACCAGGCTGGCCTTGAACTCACAGAGATCCACCCACCTCTGCCTCCCTAGTGCTGGGATTAAGGACGCACGCCACCACCGCTCGGCTATATAACTGTTTTTACAAACAATGGTTTCTGTGATTGACATTTGCATTGGGGAAAAGGCCTTTTAGATATCATGTTTTGGTGTACAAAGATTATTTGTATGGGATGGACTGTGAGCAACAGGGTTTAAGGACAGAAAGTATAAATTGTGTGTGAGTTTTTTTGTCAGGAATGGATGCTACATTTTATGCTAACCTATAGACATTTTTATAGCCTGAATGTCTTAATGCAGTTGATAAAGCTTTTAAACGAAACAGCAGGACCACCCAATAACAAGTAATGGAGTTAAATCAGTAATAAAACTTCTGCCAACAAAGAATACTAGATGGTATCATTATTGAATTTTACCAAACTTTTAAATAATTAACCCCAGTTTTCCAAATTGTTACGTAACACTGAAAGGGAAAGTACAGTCTCAAACTTTTTGTTTGCTTGTTGTTTTTGCTTTTCAAGACAGGGTTTTCTTTTGTAGCCTTGGCAGCCCTTGAACTCGCTCTGTAAAACAGGCTGGCCATGAACCCACAGATATCTACCTGCCTCTGTCTCCTGCATGCTGTAATTAAATGTGTGTGCCACCATGCCTGGTCTCAAACTCATTCTTTGATGACAGAATAACCTTGCTGCCAAAATCTGACAAGGACACATACACACATGCATGTGTGCATGTGTGTACAGACACACACATACATATACACACACACACACAAACACAGATCCATAGATAGTCCCAGATGAACATGTGCACAAAACTCCTCAACAAATACCAGCAAGTCAAGTTCAACTAAAATTCATAGAGGTCAAACACAGTAAAAGCATTTGGTAAAATTCAATATCCTTGCATAATAAAATTCCTTGATAGATTAGGTATTGAAGGGTCAAGACATAACCCTTGGCTGTAATAAAAAGAGGGTGAGAAACCCACAGTCAGCATCCTCATGATGTTCTGTTGTCTTAGCATCTCATAATTGGTTAAAATTTACAAGCAATTTCTTTAATCAATGTGGACTCAGCTGTAGACACTGAGCAAATATATCTGAGTTAAATCACATGCATTTTCTCTCTCTTGCATTGTGGACAACATTGGTTTCCTAAGTTCTATCCCCTTCCTTCCAAGCTGCTACTATAACCACTTTACAGGTCCCATGTACAAAGTATATGGAAACTGGTTTCATACTTCCCGGGGTGCCACGTGAGCTCTGAGTGCACAATTAATCTTCATTGTCCCGAGTAGCAATTCCATTGAACTGCCTCTCAAAGGGGATGGCAATTATTAGATGATTTTTCAATGAATTGATCGTCATCCAAAGATGACGTTTCAGAGAAAAATCACTTTCTCTTAAGATGGTTGGGGTGTCTCAACTGTTTGGCAAAGCTCTTGCATACTGAGCCCCGCCCCCCCCCAGATAACTCAGGAGATAAACATGTCTTGTGTGTGATTTGTCTTAATGGATAGAAGAGGCTGACTTAAGAGGTCAAAAACTACCTGAGGAAAATGTCTTTAAACTGGGTGTCAAGACATACTTCAGAAGAAGAGAACCTACATAGATAACATTCTCTAATCCAGCTGGGTAGGGACCTGCTTACTGTACTTTCCATACGGTGAATGAAAAGGCAAATTGCTGTATTGTTTAACATAGTCCATAGATTTTCCTCTGCTCAGTTCTTCTGGAGGACGTTTTCACTAAATGCTTCTGATGAAATAGCTGGAAATTACAGAAACTGCACTTGTCAATTGGTCACAGATGCCATGTTTCCAGATGTCCCCCATAGAACCGGAGGACAACTACATGCTTCATATATCTTTCTTCGAACAGCATCTGGCTTGGTGTCAGCTGTGAGAGGCCGAGTTCACAGAGGTTTACTTGAAATGTACACTTTCACCGACAACTCTGAAGACCTTTTTACTTATTGTGTGTTTGCCGTGTGATTGAGTGTGTGCTCATGTATGTGTGTGCATGCCTGCATTCATGTGCATGTACTTTTGTGTATCTGTGTGTGTGTGTGTGTGCTCACATGTGCACGCACGTGCTCGTATATGATTATGAATGTGCCTATGTACATGTGGAGACCAGAGGAGCACTGTCTTGCTGAAGTATTCCTTTGAGACAGGATTGCTTTCCATACCTTGAGCTGGGTTATAGTGATCCTCATTTCTATATCCCAAATACTGGGGTTGCAGGTGCTCATAGTCCCTGGCCTTTTACCTGGGCGCTGATGGTTCAGACGTGTGTTCTCATGTTTGTTCAGTAACCAGACCACTCTTACTGTTTCAGGCATCTCAGCCTCCTGTGCAAAGATCTTTACCATTAAGTGCCAATGTTTAAGCAAGGCTCTGCTTCCCAGGCCTCCAGTATTTGAGTTCTTTTCAAAGACCTCCAGTCATTGGAGAACCTCTTGTTTCTCCCTACTGGCTGGCTGCTTTATTCTCTACTGTCCTTGACAGTGTGATGTTCCTATATTTTCCTCTTCGGATGGCTAGTGTTTGGGGCCTTTTGTCTTCCATTCACTTGCCTTAAAAACTCTCAAGTGAACATCACTAAACTCATCTAATTGTCTCTTCTCCCCTTTCTCTTCTCCTCCTTCAACTTTCTCTTCTCCTTTGTGATAGGACTCATTAGGTATCTCTGTCTAGCCTGGAACTCACGTTGTAGACAAAGCTGGTCTTGACTTACAGCAATCCTGCTTCTTCTGCTTCCATACCTTTTAAAGAAACAGTTACAGTGCCAGTGGCTATAGTGAAACTAATCACTCGGTCACAGGTATATCATCTTTTCTTGTTCTTGGGGAGCGCTCTGGTGGCTCTGATAGAAATAACTGGAGGTGGACATTTACTTTATCTCATGGTTTCAGTTCACCATGGTGGAGGAACTCTGACAAAGAAAAACAGCTCTTGGCCATGGCGTCCAAGAATCAGAAAGCGAGATGCCTCTAGAAAGAACTGCATTTAATCTCTAAGTGTGAGCTGAGAGCATATTAAGTGCTAATTTCATTGATATGTGTGGAGAATATAATGATGAATGATAGGGTCTTATCTTGGGAAAAGCCACATTTGTTGAGGGAGTCCTAGCAGGCGACACATGGGTTTTAAAGATAATAATTCTTCAAAGAGGTTTATTTTTTTTCCTTCAGCAAAAGAATAACTATTTTTAAATCTGCAATGAAACAGTACTCAGTAGAATTCAAACCAGTTAGCATATTTTAATTAACTTTCTCACATACCAAGGTTGATTCTTGGTTATAAGATATATTGTCAGTAGATGAAACCTAAAATATCTAAAAAAAAATACTCTTCCAGATATGTGGGATACTGGTATGATAATTTAAGTGCTCCGTGTTGAAGCTAATAAAAACAATACAAATCCGAAGAGATGAGCCATCTGTACTGCCAGTTGTGGTACAGAAGCGTGGAAACCCGGTGTGAGGAGGAAAGAGTGTTTCACGTGAGGCTTATCAAGGGGCTGGGTGTGAGGGTAAGGAGGTAGTCCAGGGGGTACAGTGTTTGTTAAACAAGCACGTAGACCTAGTTACTATGATCATTGGCACCCAAGGAAAGGAAGGGAAAGCCAGACTTGGTGGCAAACACTTGTAATCCCAGTCTGTGGACAAGAAGATCCCTGGGGCTCACTGGCCAGGCAGCATGACCTAACCAGTATACCCCATGTCCCAGTGAGAAATCCTGCTGCACGAGACAAGACAGATGGCTCCAGGGGATTGACACATAAGGTTGAACCCTGATACACACACACACACACACACACACACACACAAACACACACACTTGAACACATATTTGCACTTGCATACACACAACAATACACCTCCTCACACAGAAGGCTTGCTATCCTGTATTCAATCATGACCATCATTCTTCTCATAGAAAAGTTACTAGATTATTGATAGAGAGTTATCCTATTTGCAATTGTAGAGGAATGAGCCTGAGGTAACATGCAAAACAAAGGAAGGATAATGGTATTTATGCCAACCAAGTATCAAAAGAGAAAAATATTTTTATGCCTTTTGAGGACTGCTCAAGATAGTCATTTTCTGGTGTTCTTAAAAACCATGTCTACTGCAACAGGTTGAAATCCAAACTGCTTCAAAATTCAACTTGTTGATTGCCCATTATTTTTAATGAAAAAAACCTCACAACTTACTTATTGTTATTGGTCATAGTGAAAACACAGGCACACTCAAAGTCTTGTGTAAAATTGCCTTAAGGCTGTGCATATAAGGTATATACAAAACACCTAAATATCAAAGTCAACCTTTAGTCTCATCCCCAAGGTATTTCACTAAGTATATGCAGCTGCTTCAAACTCTGAAAGAACATTTAGAATCTGAAACCTTTCTATTTTTAAGACTTCGGGTTTGAGCCACTCAGTCTGAAGTGGGATTGTCAGTGCAGTTATGCCCCAAAGAGACCATGGGTAGAATGAGGCGACAGCAATCTTCTTGGCTGTGTGCATTCTCACGGTCAGGTGGTAGATCTCTTTGATGCCTAGTTCTACTGTGTGGTCGTATTGACATATCTTCACATTGTTTCCAGGTACCTGACTTTACTTCAGCTCAAAATAAATCTCCCAGTGGCCCACTCTCTTCATATTGAAAGCAGAGATAGAATTCCTGCCTTCATGTGCTTATGGAGATCAAATTAACACTCCATTAAAAGCCCTTTCTACATTGACCGGCATGCAGGTCAGTACAGCCCCACTGCAAGGTTCACCTTCAGAACCAAAGACACAAACCCAGCATCACTACTTGCTTTGGGTAATTCCCAGAAACCTCCTCCACGATAAATGATTGTCTTCTGTGTGATTCTTTGGTTTTGGGCACAACATCAAAGTGCGTGTGTCTGTTTGTATGCGTGCATGCATGTGTACGTAATAACAAGCATGTCTATATGACATCATATCAAAAAATGAGTTTGTTTGGAAATAATGCCACTGATGATTGTTTTTGATTGTTTTGTATGTACATGTATACCAATTAACTGTCATTTAACTATGATCTGTGCTCTTCTGTAAGTCTTTGTATCTCCTACGTTATCCCACAAAGTACAAAACAGCGTTCATTTATTTATTGCTCAGTGAACATTTTGGGATCACTGGTCAAAAAAGGAAAACCTTGGTTTATGCTTTCATAAAGCTCTGTTCTCTAACACTCTGTGTGTATGTGTCTGTCTCTGTCTCTCTGTCTGTCTCTCTCTCCCCATTGTGTGTTTTGTCCTATTCTGATTTGTTTGGGTGCTTTAGTTTATTTTTTTTAAGATGTCCATTTATTTTGTAATGAGAAAGAGAAAAAAGGTATGAATTTGGGTGGGTGGGGAGATGAGGAGGAGCTGGGTGAGGGAAAACCATAATCAGAATGTGTTATATGAAAAATATATATTTTCAATTAGAAAAATTTTCTGCTTCCTAAAGTTTAATTTATTTTCCAGGTTGACTGTAACAAAAATTGTCAATATTATCCAGTCTTTCTGTCTTCAACTACTATAAAAATGATTTCTGATTAAAAGAGTAGGTCCGATGAATAGAGCAATTAATAACAGAGATGGTAGAATGATTACCTTAAATAAAAACCTTCTAGCCTGGCAGGGATCGTGCACACCTTTAATCCAAGCACTTGAGAGGAAGAGGCAGGTGGATCTCTTTAAGTTCGAGGTCAGCCTGGTCTATAGAAGTGAGTTCCAGGACAGCCAAGACTACACAAAGAAACCCTATCTCAAAAAGCAAAAACATAACAAAACAATTCTGATATGCATGCCTTCAGGTAGTTTCTCTACATGTCCACGAAGCACCCAGAGTTGACTGTTACCACCTCGCAGGATTGAGACTTGTCTGGTTCTGATTGCCACTGTTTCTTTGGAGTCTTACATGCTTCAATGAGATGGTAGCTGTGGTTGGTGCCATCAGAAGACTCAAATGGGTTGGCATATGAACTTTTATGTACATGGCAAAGCAAAAGAAATAAATGTGTTCAGAGCCTGACTTGCTAATTTTAGAAAAATGAAATTGCTTTGAACATAGCAACACACAAATTCTGCAGTCTGGCCACATGCTCACTTGGGCCACTTTAATATCTCCTAGCCGGTATTCATTTTTTTCAATGTTTGTCCCCCAAAAAGCCCATCTTCCATACAAACAGACTTATATTTTGAAGATAAATCATGACATGTCAACCCTGTACTTAAAAACCCTCATGTTTTAGTATAATTGGAGAAGAAAAATATTTTAAAATCCTTGAAGGATTTATAAGACCCGGGTGTAAACTATTTTCTCTTACTTTCTCTAGCTCCTCCTACCCCTGATGCCCAGCTCAGGAAACAGAAAGAAGTGGCCAGCCCTAGCCTTGTGCTCCTTCTAGTCTTTCTGTGATCGAGATGAAAATCTACTGGACCAGAAAGGAAAATGTGGTCAGTGGCCATTGTCAATCTCTGTCCTAGTGGTTTATGTGATGTAGTCATTGTCTAGATAAACTACTTTATTCATATTGCAGGTGGGGCAAAATGCTGGCCTGAAGCATTGAAATAAGTGGGGAAAACGTGTGACTAGCTGGAACCCAGAAGATTTGCAGAGCAGTGGACTGCTTCACTCTCAGCGTGCTGCTGCCAGCTTCCCCACAGCAAACTGGTACTACTTCTACTCAGTCCTTTGTGAGGAGCTCGCTATTGTTATTCATGCATATAATTTAATTATCTAACAAAACCATTTTGACCCTTGAAAAAAGTACTTTGGATTTGCAGTAACCTTTATGCATCTGTGGGCAACACAGCACGCTTAGATATAAACAGCCCTCTGCTTGGCAGCCCACAGAGAGTTGAAGCAAACATCTGTTTCCTGTCCACCAGACTATGGGATCCAGGTAGTGTTCGTAATTTGTCAGGTATCCTAATTCCAAATTTACTGCAGCCATTTGTAGCTCATAACTCTTCTTAAGTATATTTTATTCACCAAGATAGGTCCACGTTAAGCAAGGGGAGGATTACTTTGATGTTCTTCTGATTCCAAAACTAATTGT
This sequence comes from Alexandromys fortis, assembly GCF_014885135.2. NCBI lineage: Eukaryota > Metazoa > Chordata > Mammalia > Rodentia > Cricetidae > Alexandromys > Alexandromys fortis. The sequence goes on along the minus strand of NW_026067897.1, from coordinate 3,450,556 downwards.
CTAAATTTTGAACTTCCAGGACCAGAAATTCTGTTTGTAGTCAAATATGTAAAGCAGGGGAGGGGGGGGGAGAAAATATTGTGAGCAGTTTCTACCTGTCTAGAGACACGACACTGAAAATGATCAATATCTCTTACCTCGCTTTCCTTTTCTAGCCTTTTCCTTCATGGTCTCTGTTAAGAGAAATTGCTTCGTTTTTTCTCTCTTTTGAGTTTTGATTTCCAGATGTGCTCAGCCATGGTTGAACAGAAAAAGGAAAGCCTGTTATTTCATTGTGAATTCAATTCACAAGGCTTCACTTTTCAGAAATGCAAACTTGCAGAGTGATTATCTTTGTCCAGTGACTTTTCACAGAGGGTTCCCCGCACCATTTAAATTTTTCTTATTATCTTTCAGTAATCAAGAACACTTCATACGAGAAAACTGGGTACATTACGTATGCATATAGCTTTGTGTTGAGCCTTCTAATCAAGGAAAAAGTATAGAGACTGAAGATAAGTGATGCTGAAAAAATGGTACTCATTATGTTCATTTAGGGTTGAGCACTGCATATATTAATCTTAGGGGGCCAAAAGTTTAGTTACCAATATTCACGTGGTTGAAATGCTGTTAGAAGAGAGGACATCTAGTTATCATTAATCTATTCTGGCTTATTTTTGGTTTGCCTGTTTGTTTTCTAAAGAAAGAGAGGAAAAGAAGGTTTGGAATTGGATAGTTGGGAGGTGGGGAGTATCTTGGAGGAGGAGATGGGAGAGGAGAAGCCATGGTCAGAATATATTGTATGAAAAAAATATTTTTAATAAAAACATAACTGAGATGTTCCATAGTTGTAGGAAGAAGTCTATGTTCTCCTTAGTCCTCCATTCATCCGATGAGCCCAGTTGTTGCTCATTACCCTCTCTTGTCCTCTCTCTTCTAGTGCATACCTCTCCCTCCGTAGCCTCCTTTATACTCGCATATCATACATCTCTATGAAATATATGTTCTTTTAAATCTAGAATCTTTGTGCAAGAAAAAGAAAGTATTTGTCCTTCCAAACCTGGCTTATTCTGCCTAACATGATGATACAGCTCCATCCGTGTTTGTAGTATGTTATACTTTCACCTTTCCTTTTTGATAGTTTTAAAGTCATTTTTCCTAAGAAATATAAACATGCTTTGGATAACATAGCAGCAGAGATATCAGGACAAAGAAACACAGAAAAGAAGGTCTGCTAAACCAACACATGCATGATCCTAGAAGCTAACCTAGATTCTAAATCAAGCTTGTCATTAAGCCAAGCCATATCTGTAGTTTTTTATTGTTTTTATTGAGCTACACATTTTTCTCCACTCCCCTCTCTTCCCGTGTATGTGGAAGACAGATGTGTATATACTGCACGTTCTTTGTTCTATCATATCTTATTTTTGAGACATTGTCTCTCACTGTACATAGAGTTTACTATTTTGGCTAAATTTCCTGAACAGAAAGTCCATAAGATCACTTGTGCTAGTTAGTATATTTGTTTGTTTGTCGACTTGGTATAGAGTCACTTGGCAAGAGAGAATCTCAATTGAGAAAACACCCCCATGTTTTGCAGGAACTTTGTGGAGGCATTTTCTTGATTAATGTTTGTCGTGGAAGAACCCAGGCCACTACCGGTGGTGCCACCCTGGGGCGATGGTCCTGAAATTGTGTAGAAAAGTATGTTGAGCAAACCATGGAGAGCAAGCCAGTAGGCAGCATTCTGCTAAGGCTTGTGCTTCAGTTCCTGCCTCCAGGTTCCTGCTTAAATTCCTTGTTGACAGAGGTTTCCGTCCCACCTGGTCCCAAAGTCATTCAGTCCCAAAGAAACACACAGAGGCTTACATTAATTATAAATTGGTTAGCCTATTAGCCCAGGCTTCTTATTAACTTTTATATCTTACATTAACCCATAATTCTTGTCTGTGTTAACCATGTGGCTTGGTACCTTCTATCAGTGAGGCATTCTCATCTTGTATCTGCTGCATCTGGGTGACAACTACAGACTGAAACTTTCCTCTTGCCAGAATTCTCTTATTCTGGCTGCCCTGCCTATATACTGCCTGCCTGGCTACTGGCTAATCAGCCTTTTATTAAACCAAAAAAAAAAAAAGGGACAAATTTTACAGAGTATAAGACCATTGTCCCACAGCAATTCCTGACCCGGCTTTTCTCAGTGATGGACTGTAATCAAAACATGTAAGCCTTTCCAAGTTATTTCAGGTCAATTCTTTGTTCTCTCAATAAAAATCAAAGACATCACTTGTCTCCACTCCTGGTTCAGGAACTACAGACATGGGTGCCGCCACACCCATAAGCATTGCACCCCAAGCCATCTCCCTATTCAAGCTCCTGATTCCTGGCAACTTGCTGAAAAGCTTTACCAAGTCTAAGGAAGGCTCCATGTTTCTAGTAATGTTCCAGGAGATGCTGATTTGATGCTTTGGATCTTCTGGCCACACTCTTCTCGGCATGACTTTGGCCAAGAAGTGACTAAAGTTCATCAAATCTCCCTGGGACTGTTATTTAAATTCAACTTCTGGAATCTTCTCACTCCTCTTTTAATGTCTACTCAGTAGTTCTGGTTTAGGGCCCAAAGCTTTGCATTCACTACGCCTGATGAAGATTCAGATATAGATCGGAACTCACACTATATATATAAAAGTCCCTTCTATATCTTTATTTCATCAATTATCACTTCTTTGTCTGTGTTTTGACTTGTGTTTCCTAGGGGACTTCTTCTAGGACACATGTCCCCTATTTGTTTACAAACACTTATGTAGCACTTAGCGTGTGCTTGGCAACGTCCTGCCTGCTTCACATTTATCAAGTTTTCATTCATCGTCCAGATTTCATTCTTACAGCTAGTGCATACAGAAGTCCAGTTACTCACCACAGTTCCAAGAGGATCTAGTGCAGTTGCAATTCAAATTCAGGCAGTATGGCTCTGAAATTCCTGCAACAGTCACCAACCTGTGCTCTATTTCACCACTTGTAACCTGGTGCTAACCTTTCTGCAAGAGAGAGCAGATAAGTGAGTTTATTTTCAGCAATTTTTTTCAGAGCCCTTTTCATCTTTGCGTGTGTGTGTGTATGGTCTTGTGTATATGAGTGCATGCAAATGAGTGAGTGGGTTCATGTGTGTGTGTGTGTGTGTGTGTGTATGATCAGGTAAAACCCAAAGGTAGCATTGGATGTCTTTCTCGGTTGCTATCTACATGATAATCTTCATCATTATCATCATAATTATTATCATTTGAGAAAGGGTCTCTCATTGAACCCGGAGCTTATTAATTTGGCAGGACTTGCTGGGGAGCAAGCTACAGGAACCCTGTCTCTGCTTCCTCTGTGAGAGTTATAGCTGTGTGCTGCCATGTCCAGATCTTACATGGGTCCTGGGCGTCTAAATTCACATCCTTGTGTTTACACAGCAAGCAAATTATCAGCTTAACCTCTTCCCCAGCCCCCTTCTTTCTTTTGATACCTGGAATAATTCTCTCAGCTTCTTTTGTAATGACCAAACTTTTTAAGTACTGTTAATTTTCAGTATAATTACTCTGGAGCTAATATCAATGCCTCTCATAAAAATTAATTGTAAAAGGTGAAGAAAACATATTTTACTTATTGATATGCTTACTTAGTGTCCAATAAGTGATTTTAATTCATCTAGCTTCTAGTATGTGTTCATGTGATGAATCTTGCATGTTTAGAGCTGGAAAGAACACAAAACATTTAAAACAGGCTCATTGCCATTCAGATTCTGGTAATAAGATTTGAAAAAAAAGATATTTATAAAATATGTTTTTGTGCTACATGATCTGACTTAATCTTATGTAGGAAGTCAAATTGTGTTACAAAAGGTGAGAAAGGAAACACAGATGGGGATAAAGATGGGGATTAAGGTGAGTGGGCAGTGCAGAGATCTGGTAATACTTAAAACTAAGGACAGATATCTGAAGAGGAAAAATCTGTGTGTTTACGGCTGAGGAGGCTGTGTTTTTGGATCACGTATGTGAGAAAGTCTACCTGAAGACTACTGTGGATATCCTGTAGGCAATGAATGAGCCATGCCAATAGCAAACAAGAGTAGAGACCTGGGGATGTAGTTCGGTTGATAGAGTGCTTGCTGGCACACATGAGGGTTTGGGTTTATTCTCCAACTGCAGAGAGCAGATATGATAACTTGCACCTGTAATCCCAGCGCTTGTAAGATGGGGGCAGGAGGATGAGATGTTCAAGGTCATTTCTGTCAGGTACATAGTGAGTTCAAGTGTAACCTGGGTAACATGAGACCTTGTCAACCAATGCCCATCAAAATCCCAGTAAAATTCTTCAAAGACCTCAAAAGAACGGTACTCAACTTCATATGGAAAAACAAAAAACCCAGGATAGCCCAAAAAAATCCTTTGCAATAAAAGAACTTTTGGAGACATCACAATCCCTGACTTCAATCTCTACTAGAGAGCTACAGTACTTAAAACAGCCTGGTATTGGCATAAGAACAGACAGGAGGACCAATGGAACAGAATAGAAGACGGGATATCAATCCACACATTTTTGAACACCTGATCTTTGATAAAGAAGCAAAAAATATCAAATGGAAAAAAGAAAGCATATTTAACAAGTGCTGGCATAACTGGATATCAACATGTCGAAGAATGAAAATAGTCCCATATCTATCACCATGTACAAAACTCAAGTCCAAATACATCAACGACCTTAACATAAAGCCAGCCACACTGACCCTTATAGAAGAGAAAGTGGGAAGTACACATGAATTCATTGGCACAGGGAACCATTTCCTAAATAGAATCCCAGCAACACAGACACTGAGAGAAACAATTAATAAATGGGACCTCCTGAAACTGAAAAGTTTCTGTAAAGCAAAGGACAGGGTCAATGAGACAAAACGGTAGCCTGAAGAATGGGCAAAGATCTTCACTGACCCCACTTCAGACAGAGTTCTGGTCTGAAGAATCAAACGAACAAACATCCATCATCTTGGCATACCAAGGAGTATCTAAAAAGCTCATTATGGGAAAAAGTGTCTGTATTTGTAGAGCATTTACATTGATTCAAATATTTGCACATGATATGTAATTTATTAAATTATATAAATCCCATCATTGAATATATGTTATGTTTCGTTAGATATAGTCGTACTACTCCATTGTGGAAAGCAGTAATATTGCTGTATAACAGATATTGTTGCTTAGGTAACAGGAAATAGGGAGTAGAACCCTAATTCAAATCTCTGCTTTTTCTAAAACATCTGTTGAAAGAATATTAGGCAAACAAAGAAAGAAAATCTCTTAAGTACAGACCTAATCCTATTGATGGAAAACAAACAACATGACCAAACAATACTTGAAATTATTTACAGAGTTTATGTGAGTAAAGATCTGAATGTTTTTTTCTTCCTTTGACTTTACTAATTTAAACAATTATTTGGATAAGTAATACTGAATACTTACTGATTTTAGACAAAAGTTCTTTGAACATGAAGTTTCAGGTATTTCCAAACCTTTACTTTGCATACACGAAGTGCCTATAAACCCCAAGTCGTTCTCCACGTGGAGCCATTGTGTGGGTTTATTGTCTTATTCTTTACAGAATGTTAAAAAAATGTGATTGAATGTTTTCTTTCCAATGAAATGAATGTGGCAGGTTCTCTCAAGAACTATTATTTATTCACAAGTTTAGTCTATCAGTTATTTACATCATGCAAAGCTCCGATGGTGCCATTTCCATCACCTTACAATGTTATCGAGAGGAGAAACAGATGTGCTCTGACAGTGTGACACCAGGAGCCCTGATGGGAAGTGCTGCTGCCTTGTGATGTCTCTTATCACTTACTGTTTTTTGAATTCTTGTTTTCATTGTTTTTAGATAACCCTCCTCACTCAGGAAGGAGGGAGATGAGAGAAAGAGCATTTCCTCCTCATTATACTGGGAGCAGCTTCAGAGAGGACAAGTGTCCAGCTCCTCTTGCTGTCTCCAGTTCCCATATAAAACAGGGCACACACTGTGTGAGAAATTACTGACTATCGGCTACCGGTGGAAAACTCAAATCCTCATTTCCATAGCCACAGAAGTAAGAAACAGAGGCCCATATTAAACTCTGGTTTCGGATTTTGGCATTATCCTTTCTACCTATTCTGTTAATTGGCTTTGGTTCATCTATTAAGTTATTCATTAACTGTGTTACCATAGGTTGCCTTTATTGGATCAAATTTTATGCTAGTCACTAGGAAGACAAAGATAAAAGCCATGACATTATGTGCCTGGAGTTTGAAAAGACAGTGAGAAAAATGGATAATAAAATGATTGAGCTGCAAAGTATTTTATGATAGAGTTAAATAATATTCACCAATACTTTATAAAACATTTAAAGACTCCTCTGACTTTAATCTCTGATTCAAAAGGACATCAGGTGGCAATCATTTAACTGTTGGACATCTAGTTTACCAATTTATGCCATTTTAAGGGGGCCAGGTGAGGGAATTACATTCTTTCCAGAATTCGACATATCCAATAATGTCTTGAACCTGCCTTCTCTGATATAATTTAATACACCCCACTGTATGAGCATTCTTCCTCCTTGCAGGAATAAGTCATTTATCAGTTGATGCCAGGTAGATGGCATTGTTTCAGGTCTAGCCTAGAGCCCAACGATCTACTGTCAAAATGGAATAAAAAGTTGGCTGTAAAACAGAGCTCCTCAGGGCAAGGACAACCTGGAAAGAACACTTCCATGCAGTTTGGAGTAATGCAGAGGAGAATGCCACCTGATCTGAATGAGACTACAAGAATATGACCAAGCTCACACCCCACTGCATTCCATAAATGGTTTTGAATATGAAGGTGATTCAAATGCATTAATAGTAACAAAACAAAAACTAACAATAATAACAATAAATAATAAGTCATCAATAAAAAAGAAAGCTCAAAACTTCAAAGAGCTGAATGCACAGCAATAGCTTGATTAAAATATTAATGTTTATTTTTCATTCTTATTCTATTAAAATAACCAAGAGTATATTCTTTATATTGAACAATTGTTTCTTTTAATTAGGTTAAACTCATGAAAATAAATTTACTTTGGATACCAAGGATAACCTAAAAGCATGACGTCTCTGGTATGTGAAGACTCTAAATATACAGTATGTATTAAAAAACACTAGCACTTTAAAGACATTTGTTGTCCAAACTGCTGGTAAGACTATTTTTACTCAAAATTCCAAAGACCTCCCACCAGAAAGATCATTATTTGTGTTTACAATCAAGAAATATTATCAAACCTTTAATGAGTACGTCAATGCAGGATAGCTGACTGCTGAGCCACTAAATTTCCTTCGTTAATTCTGATGTAATCCATGGAACAATGCCTGCTGGCCTTCACATAGTCTAGACAGTAGGGTAGAGACCACAGAAATCACAGCCTGCCAAATGCTATAAATTAGAATCACATAGGGGAACATCCAAAGTCTTAATTCCCAGATCATAATTAACAAATCTGAAGGTGTGATGGGGATTGGTAGTTTTAAATTTTTCTAGGCAATTCTACCTTACAAACTGTAAAGTGCTGGGCCAATTTGAGAGTTCTTTTCCTTGTCTCATTTTCCCCCATTCTATTTCTAAAAGCTCAGAACAGAAGACATGAAGACATCTAACTTCAGACACCCACCAGTCTCTTTGCTTCACACATGTGTGTGTTGAAAGCATGTTGGCATCACGTTAACTGTTGGTTAAACAGGCAGTTAAGTGGTTATAATTACTAATCAAAGGATAGGCCATCCACAGCTTTCCTAGGAACCGTTCCATTAGAACTCAGGGCCTCAATGGCAAAGGAAATTTACTCTTGCATGTGAATCCTGGATTCAGATCACGTGGCTCTGCCTCAGGAAATTAACTGAGTATTTACTTATGGTGGCCTCTGCCACCAGCAGCTAGTGCCAGAAAACTTAAGAAGTAGATTTGACTCTTTTCAACTATACGTAAAGTAAAGGGTCAATTCAGTAGTCAGATTAAAAGCTAACTAGAGAAGTAATTTAGATCTAGAATTACAATTTCTGGCTGTGAACTTAGGTTTAGATGTTCATATCAACACGTCCTCATTTTAGAACAAACTCCCTCATAATAAACTCAGTGATAAATGAAATGGTTTAGGGATATTTACATTTTAAGATAATTGCAATTGACTGTGCCACCAGGGTCTCAACCAGACATCTTTACTTCAAGAAACCTATTATGAAGCATACAGTCATGAAAAAAGTCATTTAAGAGCCTCCTAGCTCCACAAGAAAATCAGCTTGAAGACATTATGGTAAAGATCTACACAGGATGAAAACAAAAATCTTGTGAAGAACAAAGAGCTTCAGGTCCTTAAATTCCAAGGGTCCTGAAAGTGGGTCCAAGGCATTATTTTATACATAGGGACCAGGCAGGGAAGGTCCATGGATACCAGAGGGAAGGTCTATTCCTGTTTTTTGGAAGTGATGCGACCCCATCACCCTTCACTTACCTGTCCTGTTTTAGGTGCTTCAGTATAATACGGGTCACCATACCTCTTCAGTTCCAGCTTTATGTCTAGAGGCTGAGGAGTGGCTGGGGACAATGATTGGCTCATTTGGGGACTTGAGAAAAATGATCAAGGCATCTTAGTTGTTTTAGCCAGGCCCTTGGGAATAAGGCAGAAATTCCAGGATTTCTTTAGTGCAGGCTTTTTGGATCTTCTGGTGATTGGTTACCATTGAATCAAATGTTTACTTCTAGCCCAAGAAGTTGCATGAAAGGAAAACGAATTACAAAATTGAAACATTGCTACTTGGCCCCCAGGGTCTTTGGCTGGGGGCTGCTTGCTTTTGAAGACAATGTGTATGGGAAAAGAGTTATGGCTGACATATTTGGTGCATATTCATGGTGTCATAATTAGAAATAGATTTGGCTTCTGAGGCTCCTCGTTTAATTAAATCAGAGAGTTTGGGACTCTATTTATAGACATTCCTGAAGTCACAAAGTAGAGATATCTCTTAGTGATTAATGACCTTTTTTTTGTCTCTGATCTTTACCCCTAAAAGAGCCTTCACACTTAAGCACACATAATATACCCCTAAAAGAGCCTTCACACTTAAACACATGTAATACACCCCCAGTATTCACATCAATTCATTTACCATCCGTGAATGATGCCGTTTCTTGAGTTCTCCATTCCACTGCTCGGTAGAACTGTGTAGATCTGCAACCTAAATATGGAAGCTTTCATCTCAGGGCCAACTGGACAAGTTGTAGGTTTGAGAATCTTATATACTCTGACAAATGGAGATGACGGCCATCCAACAACAGATTTTCCTAAAGTTTCTCTGACAAACATCCTTTTGGAACTGCTCTTCTCATACAAACTTAAAATGAAACAGGCAGAGGTGGAAATGCAACCGTTCAGCTGTGGCAACACTAGGCAATGCACAGTACCTTGTGTCAATCCGTAACTCTTGATTGTGTGATTTATAAAGATGGCCCATGCCGTCTTCGCACATGGCCCTCGCTCTGGCTCTGATGTCACCCCCTCTTTCTGTCTCAGAATTGAGAAGGCAGAGAGATGAAGTCCTTTCCTTTCTAGTCTCATACCATTTATTATACATCTTGTAGTTTTGGCCCCAAAGTAAGAACACAGAAGTGTGGAAATAGATAGTGATAGCTGAGGGAAATGGGGGTAGGGTCTGGAGATTCTGAACCAGCTAAGCTCTGCCATTCCTCAAAAGAAAGACATCTTTTAGTGTTTATGATAAAACCAATGGTTTTTGGAAAATCCCTGCCAAGCCTCTCGAAATATGTTTCCAATGTTTTCAACTCAAACAAATTAAAAACATACTTTTTTCCTGGCACGTTCCTCCTCCTTTTTAAAGGATATGTGTATTTTTTCAGGGAAATTTTGGGCACGTGGTTCTAATTTTCACTTAACTCATCATGATATTATTTTGTAAGAGCTATCCAGTGACTAAGAACCCTCATGTATCCTTTAAAAAAATACATTAGTTCTTAAAAGAACTTATTTCTTAGAACTGGAAGTCAGAGAAACCAGGGGGCGCTCAGGGAGGTATGGATTTCAGAGCATTTCTGTCAGGACTGGGTCAACTCTGTTCCATTTTCTTCAGATGAACCTAATTCCCTGAAGTCAAGTCCTTTTCTGGAAAGGCTGACCAAGAATGAATCCTCTCCCTCGTGTGTGATATGATTCCAGTTGGAGAAAGGTTTCCTTCAGTGTGCAACGTGGTAGAAGACCATGGATACTGTTTCAACCCTTCTCATCCTGTCCAAAGACCATTATAATTACCAGAGGAAGACCCCACATCATTTCCCTGTATCTCTGAGAGGGGAACACTCAGGTTTTTTCAGGCAGTAATCTGACTTTACCTGTTGACCGGAGTAGTATATGGGCCTTTACTTACTCAGATTGCTATGGTTAAGCAACTCACATATCCTTGAATAAGTTTGTTTAAATTGTTTTATTTTTGAAATTAAACTGTAGTTACATCATTTCACCTTTCCTCACCACATCTTTTTCCAGGTATCCACCCTCTTAGTCTCCTTCAAATTCATGACCTCTGGCCTCTTTTTCTTTAATTGTTGTTAAATACTGTAAGTGAAAGGGAGAAAATAGCCCTTCCCTGAGATGAGTCCCTCAGTTGATAATCCAAGTGGTCAGCCCTGAAATCATACACATACAAGTAACATGATAAGAACCAACAGACTGTGTAAACATATTTAGGGACAAATTCATTTTATTACGATGTTCTAATATGCTCCTCTCGCCAGAATATTTCTGAGAGAAAAGGTTTTACCATGTCACAAGAAAAGACAGGAATATATACATACTGTAGTACACACAAGATGCATATTTATAAAACAACACATGTGTAATTTCCTAATTTATTAAATATTTCAATAAATGTTATTAATAACTAAAATAGTTCAGAAACTTTCCAAGATATCAAGGGTGCAAAATTTGAATAAACAAAAACTCTAACGTGAAGGAACGCAAAAATTATCAGTTGAAATATAATTTAAAAAGTCTAAAAAGATTCAATCACTGAAGTATGTTAGAGATGAAAGATGCACAGTTAGCCAGATGGGCAATGAGAAAAGGATCCTAAAAGTAGCCAGGAGTCTGCCCACCAGGGGCAGGTCCACCTGGTTGAGCAAGCAGGATGAACATAACAGCCATCAAAACGTGGCCCTCTTGGAGCACAGTCACACCTTTGGCATGAGTTGTCCATGCTATAAAAATAGCTCTGGAGAAGCCCAGTGATGGACATGGTTGGCTGTGGTGTGGGTTCAGATTTTATCACAAGTAGGGATAATCACATTTGCCTTTTAGAAAAGAGTCTTCATGATGGCCTGAAATCAGGCTGATTGGGACTTGAGGTACACAAAGAGATGGACAGAAGGGACCAGGGAGGAAGAAGTTCAAGGGGGAATTGGCATGACTGTGTAGTCATGACTGTGAACTTGATGGGAGGGAAAAGGAAGAGGAGAGGAAATGACTGTTTCGGGACTATGCCAAGGAGAGAGTACTGAGTCTGGTGGAGGATGATGAATTCTGTTGAAAGCAAGGATGCTGCAGGTGTCTGGAGGACAGCCATGGTCACAAATTGTAGGCAGGCCTGACTACATCCTGTAGGCCCCATGCCACAATGTTAGAAAAAGAAGATTGGCAAGCAGGCTTTTTAACCACATCATTTTCTTTGACAGAATGTTGATGGGATGGTTTCTGCTTCCTCACCCACTGTGAACTTCCTGGGCCTTAGGTGACAGCCTCTGAGTTCTTGGTCCACAAATCCCCCTGCTCTACCAGTGACTGCACACATGACAGAAGACCGTCGAGTCCCACCACACATGGCATTGATTTATGCAAGAGATTTCTACCGTTTTTTGCGGTGCAGCACGCCTGTCCATGCTCTTTGTGCCACCATACAGTTTGTGAATCGGGCAAGGGGCTGGAGATTTAAAAACACAAAGACTCAGAGACAGAGACACAGGTCATCCTTGATGTCAGAATGCCCCAAGAATGCCCCCTTTATTGTGTCCAGGGGCAGCTTATATAGGGATAGCCACGCCCCAGCCAAACGCACCAGAAACCATTCCCCTGCCATCAGGAACTCCTGAGGGGCTAGTGCTCAGAGCAGCTGTAGGCACTCAGATCAGGGGAAAACAAGTTTACAAGAAATTCAGGATCTGGGGATTCACTGCTCCCAACAATTTATTGTTTATCTTTTCTTCTTTTCTAGTGTTTACTTTGTTCTAGTCTCCCCCACCCTTTTTAAACCTTTCTTCTAACCCATTTGTCTGCTTGCTGTTTGTCACTGCTGGAGAACAGAGCAGGGCTCTACCACTTAGCCACAGCCTCTGAGATTCCGATATTTGGTAACAATTATTTGCAATACTCTCTGGAGAAAGACAATGTGTTACTTGGTATAATATTGTCATGATTGTACTATATCAGGATCTCCGGGAACCAGCGTTGTTATAGCCATTGTTAAAGCTTATTTTCAGTGGTCAGAATAATTTCAACTCTCTCCTGTATTATTTACAAACATGGGCACCTGGAGTGTTTCCTTACACATTGAGCACATTCTCTCTGTCACTCACTGAGACATGAATTTGCCCTGCCTTGCAATACACATCACCTGTCATTTTATTTTTTAACATGCATTATTACTTTTTACCTCGGTGGGGGAGTCTCTCAAAGCACTATTTTTGTGTCTTTTCAAAAAAAAAAAACACCCAGAGTGTCAAATTTAGAAACAGGAAAAGTCAAGAGCTCAATACTTGTCAAATCACTAGATAAATATTCTTCTCTTCAGTGGCTTGGGGAGCTGGAATGGTGCAGGTATTTTAGCTGACTAGATCTGGATTAAAATTTTCACTCGACTATTTAGTCGACATATTATTTAGTATCTTCAAGCTTCCCTTGTCGGTGTATAAAATGGAGATAGTATACGATGACATTAACACCAAGAGGAATGCACATCACAGACCGAGGTGCCTGAGAACCTCGTATCTTATCACAGGATTGCTATCCTAAAAATTCTTATATAAATATATATTATATTTATATAAACCAATCACATATTCCTGAAAACCCATGAGTCAAATACTACTACTATCAGTTTCAGATAAGTAAATAGAGCTAAAGAGCAAATAAAAATGGACAGGTTTAATATAAAGGTTTCATGTGTCCATATATGGAAAGCAAAGACTTGATACACTGCACTTGTAAGGGGGCCTGTGGGAGAAACCAAATAAAACAACTGAGAGACAAAGAGTTTAGAAAATAAATTCTGCATATAAATTAAGATGGTAATTATTATTTATCCAGGAGATGTCAAAGCTCACCTCCTTGAGCAGGAAGCTCCAGCTTTTTTTACCAGCCAAGGGAAGCAAGCAAAATGTATTTAGTAAGTTATGATTTGGACTCATAATGTTTGAGAGGCAATATGGAAATTAAAATAACCCGTTTGTTGCTCTCCAGATGTGCTTGGTATGACATTTAAAATGGGTTGATGCTTTTAGTCCTCGTGGACTTACCTCTGAGGGGGAAAAAAATCAAACAGAAGTTGACATATTGATCAAGCAATGGCTAAGCATAGTCTTTCCCGCCAAGTTATGCTGAAGTTTAAAGGAAACAAATCCAAGAGATGGGGAAATAGGATCTGGATGACGCCATCTTTGCCAGTATTTTGCCGTACTTTTGTCTTATGGGCAAATTGCTAACAACACTGTGCTTCGGCTCTCTTTAAGACACATCATCTGCTGGCTGTAAAGGAAGTTGTAAGTAAACTCATATTTTATCATGTGTCTTTCATTCCCTCTAACCACTGGTTTTGAAATCCCTTTGCCTAGAGCTTTCACTTTGATTGGGGGTAGCTTCCCCCACACACTGACTTTCATGGTTGTGTTCTCCTTGTCTTGAACAGAGACTGGTCATTCGAGAACAGCCACATCACTCAGAAGTAGCCAGGCTTTTGCTACAGCACATCCCTCCGTGTCTGAGTGGTTGGTTTTAGGATCTGGGCATCTTACTTCAGGATGTAACTTTATGCCTTTTCTCACTTTATCTGTTCAGGTGGTTAAAGGATAAGGAAGGCGTAAGGAAGCAAGAACGGGGAAGAGGTGGAAGAAAAGGACTGTGTAATCACCAAAGGCCCTGCCTCTACCCGGCAGAGTTAGCAAACCTTTCACCATTACCAAGAAACTAAGAGAGACAAAGAAACAAACAAGCAAACACTAATGAGCCAGCACAAAAGACCCATATTGTTGGAATATTTGGAGATACTTTTAAATATTCAAAAATGCAGTGGCCTCTGAGGATCAATATCTGGTTTGCAAGCATCCTCTGTTTCTATTTTAAAATGCTTATTCCCCAAGGGCAGGAGCTTTGGCTTCCATCTCTTTATAGCACTGGTGCCCATTACGTAGGTTTTCAGTAAATGCTTGCTTATTCAATAAATGAGTGAAGTTTCTTTTCCAACATGCAAAGGTATTGACAATTAGCACAGAAAAAGCAACCATCGTCTAGGAAGGAAACTCCCTGTACAAGGGCTCTATACAGAGAAATCTTATACCACCAAAGACATGCACAAAAAATAAGGTATTGATTTTCTTATATTTACATCTAGGGAAAATATGAATCTTGGCTATCTTAGAGAAGTAATACTGGAAGTAAAAAAAATTGCTCAAAGTTGAAGCAAAAAGAAAAAGGGAAATGATGTAAGTAGAATTTCTGGAGAAATCTTTTTATATCATACATTTACTAAGTAGGCACAAATCATCCTGTGATGCACATTAAGCTTTTTTCTTAAGTGATTCAGGATGTGCACACATTGTCCCTGTATGTGTCTGGACACAAGGTTCTCGAAAATTCCCCCAAGCTTTTTTTGGGGGGGGGGTTGAGACAGGGTTTCTCTGTGGTTTTGGAGCCTGTCCTGGAACTAGCTCTGTAGACCAGGCTGGCCTTGAACTCACAGAGATCCACCTGCCTCTGCCTCCTGAGTGCTAGTGTGGCCACGGAAGCTTTCTTTTCTTTTGCTGCTCAGTCTCAAGCCAGGGTATCTACCCTTTAGTGTCGTCTGCTTTCCCTCCGGTTGGGAGGGATGCCCCTGAACTCTTGAGGGTAGAGATAAAGAATTCAGCAAGCTTTTGAGATCAAGTCTCAGAATAAGCTGCTCAAAGGCCAATCATCTTTTCTGGCTCAAATAGCTTCCAAGTATAATTCTGGATATTTTGAAAAAGTCTGTGTTGCTTCTTTATAGCCTACAAAGCATTGCCTTCTGCAGTCTTCACTTGTATGACGTATAGCCCAGAAAGGAGGTGGTGCTGGAAGAACAACATTCAATGGGATCTCGTACTTTCCTCCTTCCTTTGCCTGTACCCTCCACTTTTCATTGCATTTCATTTCCATAACATTGTTTTATTCCAATGTAACTTCTTTTGACTTCTTCGTTCATTCAGAACATCATTGTTTTATATTAGTTTATTCTATAGGGTACCTCAGCTGATGCTCTCCTGTTTATGGGAAGGCTGTATCTTAGAATAATGATGAACATTCTAATACCAATAACCAAGATAATAAACACTCACTTCAGTTGCTGACCTAAGCTGATATTGATTCTAACTTGCTTAAGCCTCATAACTACTTCAAGATGTGGGCATTATTATTCCCATTTTATAGATATCAAGAGCAGCTGGGTTAAATAAATCACCAGTGTCATAGAGTTAAGTGGTTGAAGAATGACTGTGAATCCTAATCTTACAGCCCTTACAATTCTAAGCCAATGTCATGCCAGTCAATCACAACTCCCTTTGATATAAGTGATGCGCTCTTCTCTGTTGATCGTTAGTATAGAGTCTTTACTCACGAATATATGTAGCTTTTTTTCTAGGTTTCTGAGAAAACTGAGGGAAGAAAACAGTAGTCTTTCTTGCCATCTTTAAGGCTTAGTGATTTCCTCTTATCTGTTGGCTTCAAGAAGTCAGGCAACAGTGTGGAGAGCACACTGTTCTGCTCAATGTACTGGAAGCAATTCCAAATTTAAATTATTAATGTACAAGTGTTTAAAATATGTCCATTAAGGCTGGTGAAGTTGTGCCTGATTAACAGGCTTTTCATAAATGCACTGACACAAACTTTTTTTTAAAAAAAAAATTAATTCAGCCTGCAAATGAACATCATCCATTTTGCTATCATATTTTATCAGTCTGTAAAATGCATTCTCACTTCGGTTTTCAGCTCTGAATGCAGAACACTGTGAAAAATGACAGAATTTTAATGAGAAAGTGAACAACATGCCATCAACACCCCTTTGCCAGTAAAAATGGCACAGCATCAAAGCTTTAAATCATGTTCCCTCCACACCTTTGGACATCTGTGATTCTGTCTGAGTCCCTAAAATCTGCTGCATCCATCACCAGGTGCAGCCTTTAAACATGGAGGCACTGTCTACTTCACTGGTTGGCATGGCAACAGTTGTCAAATCATCCCTTGATAATTCTTTTTAATTGATTGTATAAATTATTCTGGGAGATGTGATTGCAGAATGATGTACTGGTGTTCTTAAGTGAGCAGGTCGGCAACATTCCACGGTGCACCACACTCCTTGCCTGTGCCCAGGAAAAGGACCCCCTTAAAGGGCCAGAACACTCAGAGTAGAGCATAAATATTAAATGTGAAGGAATAGATTAAGGAAAAGGCACAGTAAGTTGCTTCTTCAAGTACATGTTAACTTACTGAGAAGTAACAGGCTGGGCTGCGTACTGTAGAATCTCTTCTGAAGCATCATATAGAGACTCGTTTGTCCTACGGTGAAACTATCGATTATAGCAGACTTCAGCAGCTGATGGCATCAGTGGAGATGTTATAGGTTATCTGTTGTAGATGTTAGACATTTGCCACGCACCGCGCCCCTGTGTCCACACTCTGTGCACTGGCACTCAGTTTGCGAGCTTAGGGCAAGAAGGCTGGAGGTTAAAATACACAAACACACACAGACATAGAGACATTGACACGGGTCATCCTTGAGTTCCCCAAGAATGCCCCTTTATTGTGTTCAGGGGCAGATTATATAGAGATAGCCACGCCCCAGTCAAACCCACCAGAAACCACTCTCCTGCCATCAGGAACTCCTGCTCAGAGTAGCTGTAGGCACTCAGGTCAGGGGATTACAAGAAATTCAGGATCTAGGCTCTCACTGCTCCCAACATACGTTACCAACCCTTGGTGTTATCTTTCTGCATTAACAAGCCTTGGGCTTTCTCCTCTTGTGATTTTCACTGTAGAGTCAGCACAGAGGGTGTTGCCGCAGTATAGGCTCTCCTGTTGTCTCCATCCTCTGCTGAATGGCCTCCCGTGATTTTTGGCATCTCTCTTCATTTGTGGGCAGCATGGAAGTGATTAACTTGAAAACTATGCTTCAAGCAGCCTGTTATTTTTGTTTCATTTCTGTTTGTTT
Organism: Alexandromys fortis; assembly: GCF_014885135.2. Classification (NCBI taxonomy): domain Eukaryota; kingdom Metazoa; phylum Chordata; class Mammalia; order Rodentia; family Cricetidae; genus Alexandromys; species Alexandromys fortis. The sequence continues at coordinate 3,433,046 of NW_026067897.1, read as the reverse complement.
CCTTCCACAAACATACCCCTTCTAGTATTCTACTTCCTCTCAACAGGAAGAAGTTGGACATGCTCGAGTACATAAACGTATCAGTCAGTGCCTTCTACCGTGTAGTTCTCTGTTCTACAGACTTGGGATCACCTGGGATGTTATTGGAAGTGCATTTTCCTTAAGGACCCCAAGATGCTGTTTTAGAGAGCTCTTCGGGAAGTTCTGGTGCAGCTCATGTTTGGGAATCACCAGATTTTTGACTGTAAGATATCCTTGCATTTTGTTAAATCACTTTTTGGTCCCCATTTTACATTTGTCTTTTTTGGTCATACTTCCAGCATTTACTTATACATCTGTATCATACACTGCATCCAGCTTTGGAGATCGCAGAAAACAGATGGTGTGGGACAAATGTCTATATTCTGTCAATTTATTATTTGAAATAAATGCTGATTGGCCAGTAGCCAGGCAGGAAGTATAGACAGGACAACCAGACAGGAAGTAGAGGCAGATCAATGAGAACAGAATTCTGGGAAGAGGAAAGTCCATTCCTCTGCAGTCCTGACCAGCCACAGAAGAAGCAAGATGTAACCACCTTGCTGAAAAAGGTATTGAGCCATGTGGCTCACATAGGCAAGAATAATGGCCTAATATACATTATAAGAGTTAATATGAAGCCTGAGCTAATAGGCCAATCAGTCTTTAGTTAATGTAGACCTCTGTGTGATTTCTTTGGGACTTAGTGACTGTAGGACCCAGGCAGGACAGAACCCAGACAACAAACAGAATTACCTTAGACAACTTCTAGTGGCTGTGACAAGGAGCAAGAGGCTGAGACATCATGAAGGAATTGTATCTGAGTGACAGTTGTTCAAGGTTGGGAAGTTCAGGATCTGGTGAGAAAACTGGGTGAAAACTTAAGATTTATTATTCTAGCATGGCAGGAAAAACAGAAGAGCAACCATGTCCTGGAAGAAGGTCACATGGCAAAAAAGGGAGTGGAAGTACCAAACTCACCTTCTATCCACCTCTTACAGCAACCAGTGTGATCCCATCATATGGAGCACTCACTCCAGGAGAAGTGCTTACCATTGCTAATAACCTAATCACCCCTTGAAGTCTAGTACCTCTTCAAGCTGAGATCTGGGAACCTGAGGCCTTCACCCTGAGACCTGTGGCCCTGAGGTCTTCACCCTGAGACCTGGGAACAAGAAGTCCTCATGCTGAGACCTGGGAACCTGAGGTCTTCATGCTAAGTCCTGGGAACCTGAAGTCACTATGAATTCTGGTAGTATAAAACCTTTTACAAAGCAAAGGTAATATTTAAATTTAGATTTATGTCATAATAATCAGAGAACAAATAAATACATATATCATTACAATTACTGATAAAAACAATTGGAAGCCAGTAAGCTATGATAAAGCAATTTGGCAGATTTGCTTTATATGGGGAATCTGAAAACTAAAGAACATTTATACCCAAGTCTATGCAGAGATAGAGCTCAGTGAAAGGGTTCACTTACATGTTTGAAAATGCCTAGAAGAACGTTTTACACAGAAGTAATCATATACACAAGCCATGCTGAGGGATAACACTTTCAAAAAGATGGAAGAAGGCAGCGTGGGCTTTCTGCTTCCTGCCATTTTTGCAGTGCAACCAACTGCTGCGTTTTCTCACCACCAGGTGGCTGTTGTCATGCCTTCCCTGCCTGATTGATGAACTGTGCCCTCAAACCATGTGCCCAATCAAAGCCTTTCTCCCTTCGTCTGCTTCTTGTCAGGTATGTACTCACAATAATGAGAAACATACTTGATAGGGAAAGTTGGCACTGAGAAATAGAGTCGTTTCTATGATCAAGTGTCTATACTTTTAGGCCTTTGGAACTGGGTTAAGGGGAGAATATGGAAGATATGGGGGTATGAGCAAAAGAACCCTAGAACATTACAAACAAATCTTAGTAGGCTATCCTGGTAAGAATTCTAAAGACCAGGATGTTGATGTAATGCAGACAGTGATGACCAGGCTGACAAAGTTTCAGAGGGAATGAATCAGTCTATTGAGAATTGGGCTAGAGGCCATTTCTGTCATACTCTGGTAAAGACTTTGGCTGCATGCTACTGATGCCCCACAACTTCAAGGGAAACTGAATTTAGAAAAATTGGACTAATTTGTTTCAAAGGATCAAGAGTAGAGCCAAGGAGTACTCAAGTACGCAAGGAGTAGAGCCAACATGTGCTTCTGTTGCTACAGCTCCAAGCAGTCAAGAGTAGAGCCTACCCAAGGAGTAGAGCCAACACATGCTTCTGTTGCTACAGCTCCAATTCACTTCTGATTCTAAGCATTTCCTACAATGGTGGACTGTAACCTCAAACTGTGAGCAGAGAGAAAGAGAGAGATCCAGATGAGCTGAAAGAGGAAGAGAAGAAGTTAGGATGTGAGGTGATATGCACTTATATAGCGTTGGGGACAAAGCATAGGATGAAGCAATGAATTAAGTAGATACCCTTGATGGCTTCAGCTCCATATTTTATGGGATCTTTGAGGTCAATTGTTTGCTGTTGGGCACCTATCTGCTTAAAGGTGTTGTGGTCTCAGTTTGGTGCTCTGCCTGCCTCAGGAATTCTTGGCCTTGCCTTGTTAGAGCATCCTTCAATGATCCACTATCTGAGGTGACAAAATTCCATCATGACCTTTAAATCCACAGTGATAATGAAGTCTGGGATAATGGGAGATTCCAGGGTCTTTGCGTCCCTTCATTTACTTGCAGCATTGTAGGTGTGAGAACTATTTTCATTAGCAAGTTCAGGATAAGAGAGTACGCAGGCATCCCTCCCTAGGAGCACATGTAGGGGGTTGTCTGTACTTCCTTGTGCCTTCTACGTTCTGTAAATTCATCTGTTAAACAGTTAATATTGCTTGCAGATTCTTTTGGTAAGCTAATTTTTCTAAACTACATCCACTCTGACTATTATTGCCACATGTTACTTCTGTCTTTGAATTTTAGTGTCTTATAAACATCAAAATCTTCTGGAACTAGTTCCAAGGATCTTCCAGCCAAGTTACATAGCAAAAGACACTTTAAACAATCAAATGATTAAGTGTTCACTTGCAATTGAAGAGGTCCAGCATTTCAAATAATCAAATTAGATCATATCAAGCAAAAATGTTTATAGAAACTTTGTAAATGGCCTCATGACAGAAACAATGCAATTTTGAAAAGCATCTGCACTTCATATCTATTAAAATTAGTCAAAAGCAGTATTCTGATGAGTAGTATAAGAGGCTTTTTGGCTTTGGGTTTAACAATAAGGCTGAAGGTATGTACAGAAATCGTGAGGGCAGTGGACGAGGTGCAATGGAGTCTGGGAACTTTCCTTGTCATGCTGCGTGAAGCTAAGGCAAGGTTAATGGCTTGCTCTCTCTCCAACACCTTGCTTTCCTAAAGAGAAGGGGCTCTGAACACACACACACCCACACACACACATGCATGCACACACACACACACACGCATGCATGCACGCACACACACGTACACACATACACACACGTACCCTCAAATGGCACAGAGTACAGTTTCATCCCTTTATTCAGGGGTCAGCAGAGGTCAGTAAGTAAAGTCTGACAAAAGACTGGAGTGAGCACACAATATGACAAATGGCTGGGAGAAAGGAGACTTTTTTACACCTTGTCCCATTTCAGGGACTTGTTTTAAAGGCAATATTAAGATGGTGACTTTAATGTTTCTCAACTTGTTATGAACAAAATCTCTAGACCTGGCATCTCCTATAATTTTACCTGGGGATTATCACTCCTCTGTGAAAAACAACTTTGGAAAACATATATATATGCAGAGAAAAATAGCATTTTCTCCACCTAAAATTGCATTTATTGACAAGCATATCCTAGGAGAAAAATACTCAATTTGTGTAGACATCTGGAATGGAATGCAGGAATTACCTTTTATATTCAACAAATAATGTGCTAAATTATCTCCATTCGTTCTCCGTTTCCAGACTGCACTCAACAGGCACATTGTACACGCTGCACAAGCAGTTAAAGAGAAATTGTGGAGAACGAAAGCCTGCAGTTCACACGCGTGCAGACACGGAGCAGGCTGTGCGGTTCACCAAGGCACAATGCATACCAGGGTTGCTTTTGTGTTGATGCCTCCACTTGAATCATTAAGAGTAACACTGTGAGCTCTTAGGGAGAGATGGACTTCTAAAAGAAGCGTGTGTAGGAATTTCTCCTAAAGAAAAAGGAAGACATTCATTTAACGATATTTTCTGAGTGACTGCTAGTTGTCAAACACTGGGACTGCAGAAAGTTGATTGTTCACTTGGGAATACAGATAATGAATAATTATAGCATGGTATAATAACACCTAATGTTTATTTGGTGTGTACTTCCGTGGTAATTGTTTTTATCTAGTTCAATTCCACAGAATGTACTGTGCTTTAATAGAATTTTCTGTTTGTATTGCTGTATGTGTTACAATTGCTGTTGTCATTCCATATTATAGATGAAGAAACTGAGGTCCAAGCATTCTAAATATCTTTGGGCTCACTCAGCTCTTAGTGGAAGACAGGGCTTCCTCAACTAGTACTGTGTGGCTCCTTTCCTTAAGCTTTCTGGCATACTACATCTGGGAGACAAAGGGACGGGACACAGATTTGAGGCCATGTCTTGGTGCACATAAAGCAACAGGGAATAGACGATGGTTTCCTCAGCAAAGCAATTTGTTAGTGACTCCTTCTTTTCTTTACCACTTGGAATCTCTCACCAGGAATCCCTAGAAGAAAACCCTGGGTGGAGGGGGGCAGAGTTGTCTCACTTTTGAGCTTCCCACAAAAGGTGGCACAGCCTTGTGGAGAAAGGCATTGCTTACAGCTCTACTTCCTGCTAGTTATTGTTTTACTTTTGGGGAGAGAAAGAGAGAAAATGAGAGAGAGAGAGAGAGAGAGAGAGAGAGAGAGAGAGAGAGAGAGAGAGAGAGAGAGAGAGGGGGGTGAGAGAGTGGGGGGGGTAAGGAGGGGGAGAGGATTGGGGAAGAACTGGGTGGTGTGAAATATGATGATAAAAATGTGAATTTTTTTAAATGCTCTACTTATCACTTAGGAGCAATTCAACCTCAGGTGAGATTCTACAATTTCTTTTTTTCCCAGACGTTTATTATGGGTGTAGGATTAATTCGTTCAGGGAACTTATTTGTGCACAACATTGACACGAATCATGAATACACAAATATTCAATACATTTGCAAAGTTGTAACAACACCCACAGCTTACAGCTTATGAACAGTGTTGCACACCTATAACTCCCGTAAATGGAAGAGAAACCTACAGGAGGATCACAAGTTTGAGGCCAGCCTGGACTGCACAGAGAGATTCCATTTCCTTCCTGCTGTTCCTCAAATAACCACAGATAGTGGTCTTTGGGGAAGGTGATGGAAGTTGCTCTGTTTTAGATTCTCCCATCCAAGCAAAACAGTTCTTCATGGAAAGCAGAACATGGAGGCTGCCGTGGCTCAGGATGAGAGAAACTTGAACCCAATTTTTAGATTTCCTGGATGAGCCTGGGGCTCGGGTATCTGTCGCTGAATCTTGAACAAGCAACTTAACAACTTTATTTTCTATTCCTCTTTCTGTGAAATGAACAAAAAGAACCTATTTCTATAGTTAAGTGAAAAAAAAGTTTATGACATAGTTCAGCATGGAGTAGGGAACAAAATCGCAGTTGTTTTCTTCACTGTAATTTTTATTTTAATTTTGTTTTTAATTACTGTAAATTCAGTGAGGGGTTGGGGAAAAGACAATTTGATTTTGAGCCTTATTTTTCTACAACCTACCAAAAATTGCTACAGTTGCTTAGCAGGTGTGTGTGTGTGTGTGTGTGTGTGTGTGTGTGTGTGTGTGTGTGCATGTGTGACATTAATATAGATAAGAGATGGAGAAGCAAAGGAACGGCAGCCGATCAAATTGCTCTTTGTCCCTCAGATGTAGTAGTTAGGGGGCATGGGGCTGAAGTGAGACACATCTGAATGGGTTAGAGGCAGAGAACTGGCTCAGCTAACTGAGAAGACAAGGCATTGGGCTGGTAGCAGTTTTCTCAAGGTGCAAAGCTCAAAACTTGGTCTCAAGTGTGCATACTAATAGCACAGTTTCTATGGTCTTGGAACCCTGAAAATATGTTTTATGACTCAGAGAACCAGTTATGACTAGTCTTAGAAGTAGCACTTACGCTACTGGAGACAAGCCTCATTCTTTCTTAGAGTGTTGGCTGATGCACGCAGTCAGTGGCCTAGGCTGTCCCTCTCTCCTCGGATCTTGCCGTGATGCATGCTGAGTCCTATGCCTGGCTTATGCTATGGACCTGTGTCAGAGCTAAAATACATTCTTGGGCTTTTGTTATGCTAAGTTTTGTTTCCCCTACAACCAGATGTTTCACGACTGTGATTCCAGGGACTCCACATGGCATGTGCAAAAAAAGAAAAAAAAAACTAAAAACCTGTAAGTTTAATACTTAAAAAATTCTAGGTGAATATATTTTTTCCCATAAGTGAGTGCCCAAGACCAGATAAGGGTGGGTAGATTGACTCGAATGAATTGTGGGCATAAGAACCAATGGTTTCATGTCTCAGTTCTTTCCATGTTCTAAAACGTCTTTCCCTGAGTAGTTGTACTTGGATCGTGGCTCAAATAATTTGAAAACAGATAATAGTAAAATCATCTTCAGTATTTCTTTGATGATTTCAGAGGAAAAAAAAAACTTGTTCTACCTTCATGTTGGACTCCTAGGTGTTTCCTGTACACACCAAAACATGCCAGAACTCCACAGATTTAGCAATGATGATGACCGTGTTCTTGAAAAATAACTACCAAAGCGCTATGTGTGCTTTACTTCCCAACTTCCTTTTCCATTACATTCTCTGTTTGATAGCACAGCCCTCCCTGGCATACTCCGTCCCATACTGTCACCTGTTCTTCACTGTTCTCCTGAAATTGTCTGTCCTTTAGACCTCTTTACCGTGTGACTGCCATGGGAGTATGTTCCTACATTTTGCTCTCTGATAAATGTCTGTTTCTCAGTAAGTGGTTATCATACATTTTCTCAGTAGAGATTTGTAGAATCCACATTCAACATATATATCCTGAACAGATTCTTGTGTTAAGTCAATCTATATAGTACTGATCTCAGCATCCTTGTCCACCAGAAGGCCATGCTATTTACTTCTTTAAGCCATATGCCAGCAATAATTACATTTTAATCCATTGGGAAGTCTTGACTAGGCACACACATTGTAAAGAGTCTCATGGATTGTTAAATTGATGAGGCAAACCAGCGGCGGATTGCCACTCCTTTGTTTTCTCTCTGACTTTGTTCACAGGGCTACAGAGTCGTGCTAACACTACAAGACAATTGATGGTTGCTAAATCCTTACAAAGTCTTTGTTTAGGTTTTAGCACCGTTTTGTATTGCTTTGCTAATGATTATGTAAGAACTCTCCTGCCGCTCTAACCCTCTACCAGACATCCCCTCACCCCAGAACTTCCTTTTCGCTTCTATCCATGACAAAAAAAAAAAAAAACAAAAAAACCCTATCTTCTATATTGCCTGTGTTTGGTACCTTAGTGAGTCCACAAGATTAGCTTGGGGATCAAGGATTTCACTAATCAGTATCTGGCAGTCTTTTAATGACCCCATCAAATGGAAGCTATTCTTCTAAACGGTTACAGTTGGTAGTAAACGGAACTCCATCTAAGCCTGTGTCTTTGACTCACCACTGGATGCCTATCGCTCACTCGGTCTCTTACTGTTCATCATTTTTCCTGTTTGTATTCCTCTCAACTGCTTCCCATTTATGTGAAGGGTTTTGTGAGCCAGTCAGTTTTACTTCAGTCTTAAAGCAAGATATCATGGGTTCCAATTAAGTATTTTTCTAATGCTTGGCTATCATGTCTACTACAAGAGTTCCTCAGTAGTCTGATTATATAATGAAACCGAGAGGGGACCAGTCCAGCTACCCTGGCCTTTTTAGTTATTAGAAATTGATGCTAGTGTGCTGTTCATTGCTTATTCTGTGTCCTCTGGATTTTGTAAAAACATTTTTTTTTTACTGTACTTCGACTGTTTTACTCTACTTCAACAAATAAACCTTTATCTTGCCTTTTTTGCCCCCAGAACACCAAAATAGACTTCCATTTTGCTTCTTCTTTGTTGTATCTGTGTCAGCACTGACTTGAAAGTGATGTTTAACACTGGATGATAAAACAGTTTTCTGACAAATATGTTTGCATTCAAGTTGTTAGTTATTTATAATATATGAAGCTGTCAGGATAATCTAATTCATAAAATCTCTTGTCATGTTCTTTGGGAGAGGTTGCTCTGAGAAAAGGGACCCCTGGTTTTAGATCTGGGAATTTATTGCTCTCCTCATGAAGAAAACACAAGAAGTCATTGAGCTTACTAGTTGTTTATTACTCCTGTAAGAAGCAACCACAAATTTGATGGTTTAAAGTCAAGCATGTTAGTGTTCACAGAAGGCAGACTTGAGTTATCAGGAAACTTTGACTTGTAGAGTCTTTTTTCTCGGGTTGGTCAAGCCTTCTTGGTGTTTGGCTTGTGGATGTGTCACTGTAGCTCCCCTTTCTTATCAGAGGGCAGTGTCTATGTGTCTTCTCCCTCTCTCCTTGCCTATCTGTCAAACACCCTCCCTTTTCCTGTAAATAAACTGATTTGCCACTAGGTTGAGAGGCGGTTCTCATTGAGCATAATTAACCTAAATGTGATTACACCTGTAAATTCTTTGTTGTCTAAATAGGGTCATATTTCCAAATAACAAAGGTTTGTTCTCTTACAATTTGGATTTTGGAAAATAAGAGATGAAAAATCATGAAATTTATGCTGGCAATGCTGAAGCATGTATGGGCAGTTCAAATATGACGTTTCTGTTGAACTTGTCCTTTTTGGGTTTCATGGTCTAAGTTGATGAGGATGATTGACCACATCTCTTCCTCAAGGGGGCACCAGATCTCATTACAGATGGTTCTGAGCCACCATGTAGTTGCTGGGAACTGAACTCAGTACCTTTGGAAGAGCAGACAGTGCTCTTAATTGCTGAGCCAAGATATTGCTAAATACAGCCAAATCCTCTAGACTCTGAATCTTTAACCATATACTTTGGAAATATACCAGGAGAATAAGGGTCTTGGTTCCTGGTTCTGACCTGTTTTCCTATCCTGAGTAACCCTAGAACATTAACAGTAACAACCTGGTTTTTCTTTTTGTTTGTTTTATTTGCTTTGCTTTGTTTTCCCTACTTATCATCACACTGGCTCTAAAAGACACAGAGATGCAAAGTCTAAAAGGTAATACACCCTTCAAGTAGCAATGGCAGGGGCAGAACACAGAAATATATGCTGCAAAAGGGAACTATATACTGAACCAAGACCTTTGAACCCTTTTCTTCTCCTTTGAAAGTACTTAAGAAAACAAAAAGAAAAGAAGAGAAAAATACCCATTTATTCTATGACACATTGTGACTGAGTTTCTAACAGAGTGATTAGATGGAAGAATTAGGAATGTTTCAAATGAGCTTCAGCGGCGATAATTTAATTTTAATTATCGTGTACTTCAAAATAAGAGAATGCTTAGATTAGAGTTATGGGAAATTGACTATGTTAAAAAATTAGCTCTGATGAAAAGTATTTGATAATTGTATTTTGTAACACAAATGGTTTAGCTACTAGATTACGAATCCATGGAAATTTTGCAATTGACTTTCGTGAGCCAGTATGAGTTTGTTTCAGCATAGCACTCAATCCTTTCTTCAGTTTCCTATATGATGGAACAGAAGATCTGGGTATCATATAGAAAATAGACATTAATTTGGTAACATTATAGTTTATAATAGGGAAGGTTTACAAAAGTAAACATTCACTTTCACAAATTTCTATTTTTATGGAAAAATATAAAAATTCAAAGACCATGGCAGGGGCTAGAGAGATGGCTCAGTAGGTAGGAGCAATTGTTTCAGAAGCTTGTATGCCTGAATTCAAGCCACAAGCTCCCTTGTAGAAATCAGTACATAGTGTGTGCTTGCCTGTAAACACAGCCCTGCATGGAGGTAGAAATGCTAGCGACACTGGGGCTTGCTGGCTGTGTGCCCAGCTCCAGATTCTGTGAGAGACCCTGCTCGGTGTCACAGGTGAAACTGAGTGGAGGAGTGACACTCAAAGTTCCCCACTGATCTTGACGTGCGTGCACACGGGCACATTCCTCCACAGTGCCCCACTGTCACTCACAAACACACAAGTTAGCAACCATAAAATCACACTCTAGTTCAAAAGTTGCACTTGCTGATGTTGCTGAAGATGTGCTGACATGGGGTACCCCTGTGCTTCTTGTGGCTCTTGTGTGAATGGGGAAAATCAATATAACTTTTGCCAGAAAGTTGAAAATGTTTGTGTCTTTTCATACTGTGATTATTTCATGCCTTTTCAAGCCAGATTAATCTCTCTGGTTAAAAAATACACCAAAGTCAATGTCAACTAATATTCATCCCATTGTAGATGGGGAAAATCTCCCTAGATAAAGAGCAACAGATAATTAATGACTTCTATGAAAGGGAAAATAAGTTCAGAGAATAGCACCCAAAAGGTTATCCAATCTCAAGAGGTCACTCTTGAACAATGCTTGTATAAGCAACACTAAATAAATTCAGCATATATATTAAAGAATAATAAATGCTAATAATAAACACTAAATAATTTCAGCATATATGGGCTGAAATATATATATATACATATATATATACATATATATATTAAAGGAAAGGTCACAAAGTTCAGAAAAAGTAGGGGGACATGCAAGAAACTGGGATGGGGATAATATGGGGTGAAAGTGATATAAGTATGGCACTTATGTAGGAAGTTCTAAAAAAATATTAAAATCTAATAAAATACAACACATTCTTTAATGTCCTTTCCATCCTCTCTTTCTCTTCCTCCTCTAAACCTCTTCTATAAGCTCCCAAAACAGGACTTTTCCTGACCTTTGAATTGGTTTTCTCTCCCATTTTTCTCCTTGGTGTCCACTGCCTGATTTAATGTCAGCCTTCCCAGATGAAGCGTTTTTCCAGGGCCTTCTCAGATGACTTTCCCCAGAAGAGTGTTGTTTCAACCCCTCTCAGTTCGCTCACTCTGTGTCATTTTTCCCTCACCACATCACTGCGCAGCATCTTATATTATTATTAATTCGCAGATTTCTCGTGACACATAAGATTGACATAGCAGAGAATCTAATTATCGTTCCCACTGTAGCATCACTTTCATATCTAGAAAAGTGTTTATCATGGTTTAGGCACTCGAAAGATATTTATTGTAACAATAAATACATGAAAAAATGAATGTGTAAATGAATCCTGAAATTCTCTGCTGATTTATAACTACGATCATAATTTCTCCTTTCTGAAGCCTGCTTATTACCAAGTGGATCTACGCAATTAATTTAATGACTCCATTAATGAAGAGTACTTAAACAGTTTGGAGTGCCTCCTCTTATACCGCATAAACTTACATATACGTCTTTTTATGCCTACTTATCTCTAGGTTAACGATCAAAAAGTTCAGCTTCTGGGCCAAGTGATATGTGCACAACTTACTAATGGGCCTTTTCTACATTATTCTCAGAAGTTACACAGATTTTTGTTCTTTCATGGATTAAAAAAATCTTTTATTAAGAAATGTTTTTAAAGGAAAATCTGCTAAAAACTAGTCTTGTTAGATATTTTGAATTTGTTATGAAAATATGGGTACGTTGAAACTAAAGCTAGTCTCACACTTGATTAAAAAGAATAAAGTTTTTATCTCTATTAAAAACAAGACAGAGAACCTAGGATCATAGGGACTCACAGAGACTGAACCAGCAACCAGGATGAATTGTGAGCCCTCTGCAAATGTGTTCCAGTTGTGTAGCTTGGTCTTCTTGTGGGATTCCTAACAGTGAAACCAGGAAATGTCTCTCCTATTTTGTCTGCTTTAGCAACCCTTTCCTCACACTGAGTAGCTTCATCCAGGGGAGGTACCTAATCTTACTGGAATGTGATATGCCATGTTTGGTTGATATCTATGGGAGGCCTGCCCTCCTCTGAAGGGAAATGGACGAAGAGTGGATGGGGAGAGGGGATGTAGGAGAGGGATTGGTAGAGAGGAGGAAGAGGAAACTGTGGTTGGGATGCAATATATGAAGAAGAATACATTAAAATATTTTTTAAAGAAGAAGACAACAGCGATCATGGCAGATGAAAGAGTTGAGTGATGTAAGACTCTGGAGAAGGCTGATGGGGCATGAACTCAGCATCATTCCACACATGCATGTGCAATTGTGAACGCTACAAGGATGTGTTTGAAAGATCACATGATAGATACCAAATTGTGTGTTCTATATGAAGATGTTTTAAAGGTTGTAGAAGACTATTTTATTCTGACACAATCAGGATATTACATGACTCTGGCATATAAAACTGAAAAACAAAAGTTCTTTTGAGTAATAGTATCTAATTCTGATATTTTCTGATATTCTCAAAAGTACAGTATGAGCCAGTAGTGAAGGCAAGGCTGTACTGAAGACAGGTGAAACTCATGCAGTCCAATGGCGGGGAACAAATGAGCCAAGGCCTCTCTCCGTAGTCTAGACTGGGGAACCACAGCACGGTTTTCTCCTCATAGTCTGGCAGGACTAAGCACAGACAGCTGCCTGTCACGGGACAGCTGAGGCTCTCGTGGTAGAACTGGGGCTTCCCAGGCTTTGATAATGTGGAGAGTTAGCTCTTCTCCTCCCTAAAGTTTGCACTAGTCTCTTTGAACAGAAGATGGAATCCTTGACATCGGACAGATTGTGTGTAGGAAGAAATCTTCTCCATGTCTGTTGCCAGATGAAATAGGATGGTTGTGTGACACACATTTTTTTGTTAAAATCAAGCAGTTATAAACACATGGTGTCTTTAAATATAAAGGACCCTGAGTATGTATATGGAAATGTACACTGGGTATAGAAGTCTCTAGAACAAATTTAGGCTCTTCAAGAGAACAGAATAATTTGCTAGAAATGTGCTCAACTAAAATAACTGTGTGATGGTCACAAGGACATGTAATTGATTCAGATAGAAGTAAAAATAAACAGTGATAGCAGTATATAAAAATCTAACTTTAAAGAAAAAATGGCCTTTATTGTTCCAAACTCCAAGCTCCTCTTGTTAGTCAATTTCCTGTACATAAAAATGACTAATATGTGCTATATTCATCTCAGAAGCCCACTCTTGTCTCTTCTGTCACCATAGAAGAGAGGAGTTGCAAGTAAATGAAACCCCAGATATTTGGAGCCAGTCACAAGAAGGAAATGACTTATTTTTATTTTTCTAGAAAATATTCATATTCTTGTTGTGTTCTTCGGAATGTCCTGTCTGTTTAAACCTTTGTAATAAATGAATCTAGCATTGTAAATGCATAACGCTAGGCATGGGTTACCTTCTTAGGAGTCATTGGTTGAGGAGGCCCAGAAGCATGTAAAATAAGACAGGCTATTGCCATTGTTCTGGGTTGTCCAACATCACAAGCTGCTAAGACTTTAGTGCTGAAGACCCAACACAGTGTGGTTTCAGTTC
>NW_026067897.1:3334400-3414400 GCF_014885135.2 Alexandromys fortis | reverse complement strand
GCTCCCCTGTGAGAGTGTCATACATGTGCCATGATCCTTTCATCCACTGCTCCCAGTGTCCTTCCATCCCTCTTTCCCCATTCTTTCTGGTCTCCTTCTGCTCCTATGATATACGTAATCATCTTTTCTCATCACCGCCTCCATTTAGAGTTTTTCCTTACCTCTTATCATTTCCTTTATACTTTTATGTCACAGAGACTACATACCCCCCCTCTCTCTCTCTCACACACACACACACACACACACGAGTGTGGGGGTGACTGAGACAAAGCGATAAATGTACCTAAATTCCATATACAAGAGAAAAAAAAACATATTTGTCTTTTTGAGTGTGGTTTATTTTGAAAAACATAATGATCTTCAGTGCCACCAATTTCGTCATAAATATCTTCATAAATATTCTTCCTTACAGTTGACTGGAATTCCATTGTGTATATGTCTCCCATTTTTAAGTTTGTTCTTCTGCTGATGTGTATATAAGGTGGCTTAAGACGCTGGCTATTGTGACCAGTGCAGATGGAAGAAGCTTTCCTGTCACTATGTGTGGTACCCTGGCTTAGAATCCCTCAGGTGTGTACGCCCAGGATTAGTATGGCTGGCTCTTTGGTACTTCTGCTTCTAGCTTGTTGAGAACTCTCTGTGCTGATTTGATGGTGGCTGGACCACTTTACTTTTCACCAGCATTATAATGTGAAACATGAAACGTGGAGCCTGCTGGAAGAACTGTGTGGAAAACCAACTCTGGGTTTATCTAAGAGGGTATTCTCAGTAAGGCTGCCCTGAGAACAAATTCCTTCCCACTTGTCCCATGGTTAGAGTCTTGGAATTGCTGCCGGAGCTCCTTGTGCTCCTTCAGCCAATAGTCTTTGAGATACCAGCCCACTGGGGCGTGGTATCTTTCACTTTAAAAAAAAAGCATTGGCAGCCCCTCATGGGCGCTCTTGCTTTGGACTCCTCTTCTGGCTTCCAGACGCTTTTCTGAGAGGCTGTTGTCTAGAAGAGTGATCTGTAAGTTTTTCCCTTTAAATAAATAACCCTTTTATTAATCGTAATTCCAAACTGGTGTGGGATTGTTTTGTGACTTACTTCTCTAGGAATGAGTGAAATGTAGAAAGGGTAATAAGCCCCAGTATTCATGTCTCCCTGCTTCCTGACGGTGGATGCAGTGTGGCCACAGACCTCACTCACAGTTTTGTCACTTTGGCTTCACTGCCAACTTTGAATACAAAACAAAAACAAAACAAAACAACAACAACAAAACCCTCTGCTCTTCAAGATGCATCTGTCAGACATTTCATTGTAGAAATAAAAGAAGTGAAGTACTTACTTTACTGAAAGTTCATTCAAGGAAGAGGAAATTTTATGTACATCCTGTTAATTATAATCTGTGAATAAAACCTCAAGTTAGAGATAAATGTTTTGGATTTCTAAAGCAAATTTAGTGCTATATTGACCTACTAAGTGTCTATGGTCTTCACTGCTATTGTGAGAGAAGAGTTATAATCCGTGAACGTATGATCCACATGAAAAAACAAGGCACACGAAAGAATCTTAAGAATACAAAAAGCTTTATGTAATTTGTCAATGACATTATATGAGACAAAAATTTCTACGGAATTTATTATGGGAAAATCCATTCTTTTTATTGACCTGAGTGGAAAGAAATTTCCAAGAAGTTTTTCTTTGTGCAAGGTTGACCCCTACTGTATCTGGTCCACCTTGAAGAGCTGTTGTTTCTACCCAGATATCAGTGGTCCTCTATGTACCTCCTCACTTGCCCCTGAGTATACTTCTAAGGCAGGGTTTGACCTCAAGTCACATTCAAGCCTCTGATTGTAGCTGACAGTTGCATGGCTTGGACAGACTGAGGGGCCTCTGGCAGTGTCACCAGGATTTATCCCTACTGCTTGTACTGGCTTTTTTGGAACCTATTCTCTTTGGATGGATACCTTGTTCAGTCTAGATATAGTAGGGAGGGCCTGGACCATCCTGAAAGCAATGTGCCTTACCCTTTCTGAAAAGTGGATGGGGGTGGGGTGGGAGGGTACGTGGAGGGAGTGGGTGGAGGGGAATGAGTGGGAAATCTAAAAAATACCTCCATAGCAACCCCTAGTCTAGTATTTGACAAAGAGGAACAAGAGCCAAGCCAAGATGACACAGAAAACCAGCTACTGGTCCAGGCTTGCATCCCACACTGCTTCACAGCTCTTCCCTGTGGGATTTAGCTTCAGTGTCTTTCATCAGCTTTCTTAGTTTTTTTTTTTTTTTTCCTTTACCAGTATACACTAACAATAAAGGTCCTGGTGCTTCTGAAGGAAGTTGCACGTTTGAATATTTGAAGAATTATTCATGATTGCAGTTTGAAATATTTATTTGTTGAATGTTGTCCGCAGACTAGCTTTCTAATACGATCATCTCATCATCCTTTTGCCATGAGTACAGGTATTCAGGGTCCAGCACCCGGAGGATGGAGGAAGAGAGAGGTTCACCCAATTTCCCAGTCAGGGGAGGTGAAAGCAAGAGCAGGAGGTGGAAGACCACACATCCGATGCATGCTCATGAGCCTGGGCAGGAAGGACAGGAACTGCCAAAATCTTTGAGTGGTCTCGGCAAGAGCACAGGCAGGAAATTGGCGGCAGCACAGTGGCACTCCCAACAATTCCCTGGCATCGCAGGGGGTGCTGACAGGGCCGCCACAGGCTGTGTGGAGGCTGTCTCGAGATGAACAACAAGCTCATCATTGTCTTGCTTCCCTGGCAGGGAAGGCAGGCTGGTGAGCCATCCATCGCTTTGTTTCAATTTTCTTCTGTTTTATCTTGAAAAACAGAGGTGTGAGAGCAGAAGTCAGAGAGGGACAGTGAAGGGGTGTGGGATAGTAGCATCAGGTTACAATCTTTTTTTAGCGTTTATTACACCTAATAGAGTAAGTACACAAAATAGAATGTGGGTTCTGTGAAAGTCGGGTAAAAGGATAAGGAGATTATTGATGTGAGGACCTTTAAACTTTATTTTCCGATTGATGGCCCTAGTCTAGAGGTTTCAAACTAAAGGATTATTTTCATACAGTCATTTATTTGCCTAGGAAAAGGAAAATAATAAACATGTTTTATTCTAATTAAATCCCTACATTGTACTAAAAGTCTTGTAGGTATTAACTCAGTTGAGCCTCTCAATACGTCTATGACATACCCAACACGATATGCTTATTTTCTCAGGGAAGAAAACAAAATTAGTTGATGTGTTATGCAAAGATCACACAACCTGTGCTTGGAACAGCTGGGTTTAAACGCAGGCTATCCTTCATTCTGTGCATCTGTGAACCAGATCATTATGATTGTGCTTGGTATGATAGGCACTGGAAATAGCTCAGGTCTCATGGTCAATGGTTTTTCCCTGAGAATAAGCTTAATGTTTAGAATGGCGGTGTTATGCTCTTATAGAATAACTATAGTAAATCTACTATTCAAGATCTTAATATATTAGCTCAAAGACTTTCCTTTGCATGCACAATAGTAAGCATTTTTCTAGGTCTTCATGATTGTTTATGGTATTCACATCTGTCTAAAGGGGACATCCATCTGCATTTATTCTGGCACAAGGAATAATCCCAGGGAGAGGGAAAGAGGAAGTTGATCAGCTTTCCCTAGACAGTGCACAGTGAGCCCTTTAACCAAAGTTTGGTATCAGCCAGAAACAGTAAACACTGACCATTCTGCACTATCTTTGGTTACTGCTCTACTGTTATGGAATACCTGTGAATTACTGCAGGCTGGATCCATTTTCTGAGTATATATTTTGTTGTTATAAAACCAGAGCAATAACAAAGTTTTGAAGGTACTGACATGCAAAAGACATTACCTTTCCTGTTTTCTTGATTTCCTATGTATCTGTAGCTGTTATGATTTGGATCATAACTATTCCCCTGTAGCAGGGAACCGCTTGTTTGTCCTGGCTGCCAGCTAGCTTGGGTGCTAATTGTTGCAAGGGGAGCCAGGCCGCTTGTTCATCCTGGCCACCCAGCTAGCTTAGCCCCAAAATAACCACACGGAAACTGTATTCATGAAATCGCTGCTTGGCCCATTAGCTCTGACTTCTTATTGGCTAACTCTTATATATGAATCTAACCCGTTTCTATTAATCTGTGTATTGCCACATGGCAGTGGCTTACTGGGTAAAATTCCCAGCAAAGTTTCTGGTGGATCCATGGCGTCTCTTCTATTCTGCTTTCTTCCTCCCAGAATTCAGTTCTGTCTTCCCTGCCTGCCTTAGTTCTGACGTATCAACAGGCCCCAATCAGTTTCTTTATTAACCAATGAAATCAACACAAAGGCAGAAGGACCTCCTACACCGTTTCTCCACATTACAGGTGCTATGGTTTAGCTCCCAGCTGAGGGTGCAGTTTGAAGGTAGTCAGACTTTCAGGAGGAGGTTAGGAGCAGGAAATTCAATCCTGGTGGAGTGCCCTCTGAAGGGGCTGTTCCCACTCAGTCCTCTTGGTCTTCCTCTGGTTTCCCAGTTGCTTTGCTGGCTCACAGGCTAACTGTTGTGACTCTACTGTGTTTAAGGGCCAAACACCTGGAGCCAGTCAACTGTGGGTTGAGATTTAGTCATAACTGATACAATGTAACTTTCTTTTTTAACCGATTGACTGTCATCAGGTATTTTGCCATAATTACGGGGCAGCCAAGGTTAATCATGAGCCAGTTGTTGGCAGCTTGGCTTAGTCAATGCCCTCTAGCACCAGCCTTCACACACTGATGTTGCAGGAACTTTCAGCCAGTTGTTTGGCCTCAGTATTCTGTGCAAACTGTTTTAATAGCTCTGAGACCATGACTACAGAAGAGGCGGGAGTGAATGTCAGTTTGTTAATAATTTTATTTCAGCCTTCGTCAAAAGATGTCTTCCAAGTGTTAATTGCTGCCAACCATTTATTCTGGATATAATTAGAATGAAACTTTTTTCAATATTAAAATTCTTTTGTTGGTGTATGACCCGTTATTATGCATGTTACAAGGAGATTCCTGTATATTCAGTAATAAACAGAAAGGAATGATCAGACTGTCGGTAAAATAAAGAACAACTAGGGTAAAAAGTTTTTTAAAATCTGTTCTTATTCTCATTCAGAATAAAGGAGAATCATCAGAAATTAAAGGGATCTCTCAGCATTTCCAAGAATTCATAAAACAGCAGGACTGTGTTGGCGCACGCCTTTAATCCCAGCACTCGGGAGGCAGAGGCAGGCGGATCTTTGTGAGTTCAAGGCCAGCCTGGTCTACAAGAGCTAGTTCCAGGACAGGCTCCAAAGCTACAGAGAAACCCTGTCTCAAAAGACAAACAAACAAAAACAACAAAATAAAAAGGATTTGTAAAACAGCTTTACATTTAAGCAATGTAATTAGTTTTTAACAATTTACAATATTCTAAAATTGCAGAAAATTTAGCATAATATAAAATTTTTCAAAACACCATTTTCTCAGACTCTTCATTGATTAATACTTTGTTATATTTGCTGTTTCTGTCTCCAGCCTCACCCATTATCCTGCAAGTATGTCTAGGTATGAGCCAATTTGCATGTGTGCATATATGTGTATATACATGAAGGCATGTCTACGTGCTAGTGGATGTGTGGATCCACAATCTATAAATATTTAGTTGAGTGCAAGTGTGAATGCTGTGTTCTTTGGCTATTAAAAATATCTGTCTGTATTTCTCTAAAATATTGATAGTTGCTTATATAACCACAGCACATTGTTTGAAATGAGGGAAGTTAGTATTACTTTGATGCAGTTATGTAGACTGAGAAACTTGGTAAATAGTTTTCAATTGCCATAATATTTTCTAATAATTTTACTTTATTATTTTATATTATTTTGGTTTAGAATCTAACCCCATCGTGCATCATGCATTTAGCTTGCTGTTTGTCTTTCGTGATGTTGGGTAGTGCACCATGTGTGGACTGTCGCTCTGTTTTCATTGGTTTGATGCTGCTTCTCTGTAAGTAGCTGCAGGACATCCCTTTACATAAGAACGACACGTTCAAGTGCCAAGCCTTCATCATACTGGTAGTACATCATCCTCGTGTTTACATGGGTTTTCAGCCACAAGTTTGCCATTTTTGCTATTTTTCTACTTTGTAAACAAAATAAAACTTTTAAATAAAACAAAAACATATTCCACTTAAGGGATTGTTTCAATGATAGGTCTGATATTTGGAAGTGGAAAATACAATAGAATCTCTGGTCTTAGGGAAGAATAATATCGAGCGTTATCTTTTTTATTTTCTGGTAGAGATGAGGAAACTGAACTTTCTTTTCTTTATGTAGACTGTTTGGTGGACCACTGTCAGTGGTAATGACATTTTGGTCAATCAGAGTGTCCTGCCTTCATAGCAGTAAGGGAAGAACTGACAGGCAGACGTGGAAGAACAGGGTAGCACATTCTCCACTTCTCCCTCATGCCACTTCATTGACAGTGACATGACAGCATTTTATAATGCAGACCTCTGCCCTTCTGCCATGGAATTACGCCATGAGAACAGGGCCAAAAGTGAGTCACCCTTATAATCCCTACAGCAAGATTCCTGTAAATTGGCTCAAAAAGCATTGTTACATGGAATGGTGACTTCTGGTGTCAATGGTTAATATCATCTGGCATCTTCAGAAGAATCATAGTAAATACCTTCTAATAAGCTTCAGCACCAAGTGTCCCATATTACTGACTCTAGTGAGACTAGAAAGGAGTAGGTGCTTGGTGTAAGACTCTCAGTTGATCAGAACCTATGACATCTTCGTATCATTGAGCTGCCATTAATTCCCTATAGGACCTTGCTGTCTGGATTTCTGTGCTCAGGTTCTCCTTCACACTTGTTTTCTGTGTAAGAGAACCTTTTGCAACCTGGAGGAGCAATGACTTGGTGGGGGTGGAGCGACATCTGTATAGTCCAAGTTCTTGGAGAACTAAATAAAATATCCCTGTAACATGTTTTTCTGATCGCGGCACTGAGAAGATCATTTTTATTGATAATAGTTATCTTGCCCAAGACTTTTTGCATAATCTCTTTAATTTGTAAAGGAAATTTATAATCATATGAATATGAAGAAGTGATATAACATAGTTGTAAACAGCCAAAGGAAGAAATAAAATAAATATAATGACTCTCTGTTGAAGTACGAGAGGGGTAGGAAGTACAGAGCCAACCTGATACTAAAACAGCGCAGGTCAGGATGTGCTTCACCATCACTCTCTGCCTTCCTTATTTTGATGAGAACAGTGTCTTGCAGTGACCTGGAGCTAGAGTGACAACCAGCAAGCTGTGTCATCTTCCTGTCTTCTTACTCTTCGAGTGCTGGGTTACAACCATGTATAGAGCCACACTCATCTTTTTCCTTAGGCTCTGGGCATTTGAACCCAGGTCCGCAGGATTGTGCAGCAAGTGGTCCTACCCGTTGGTTCAGCCCCAGCTTAGTTGATTTAAGCTCCACAGAACACTGACGAGATTTGCTAAGTGTGCCATTGCACGTGTTTACATTTGCTGGTTTAATCCAAACACCACCTCTGGAAGACCTACGATCCCACAAGAAAGTTCGTCAACCCCTTCATTATGCTCCTAGGACAGCTTAATGGTTCTCCTGTTTCTGCTCTCGGCACACTGTATTTTCCTCTGCTTATTTCCCTCATGATCAGTAGCTATGAAGTTCTTGAAAATAGAGACTGTGCCCTGTCCATTTTTGAAGTCTATACCATCAAACACAACGCCTTTTATACAGTAAGCCCTGAATGTGTTTGGCAATTGAATCAATGATGAACATTTCTCCACAGCTTTAAAGATTTGTTTTTATATTCTGCAAATGAAAGAAAAATGTTGAACTGATTATTTCAGGGTCACTTAAGAGGTTCAAAGCAACTGACACAGATAAGAATTATCAGAAATCTCTGTACCCCTTCACATTTTCTTCCCTAAAACACTTTAGTCTCAAGTGAAGAGCTGCGGTCCCATTAGCACTCATTAGCATACGGCACCGCCTGTGCTATCAAGGCCACTTGCAGCTCTCGAGAGTCACTTCTGCCATTTGCAGCTTATGTTCACAGGGAATTCTGAATCTCTGTAAACCATTTGGCTGTAGGAGTTTTTCATGTCTGGAGAACTGAAGTGGGAGGTCAGCAAGAGCAGGAATAAAGGCTCCAGGTTGACATTAAGAAATGGATATAGAAGGTGGTGACTGTAGCCTTTTGGAAGATAAGGAAAAGGTGAAAGCAGAAAAGTAAAGATCAAAGGGGTTTCTCCAGGATTGTGTGTGTGTGTGTGTGTGTGTGTGTGTGTGTTGGATGCATATGTGTCTTCTAAAGAACCATACAAATGCAAACATATAGTAAAATCTGGGGCTGGTTTATGTCTGTGTTTGGGAATGATAGGATTGTTTCAAGAGCAAACAGATGACTGACTCAAAATGGCTACTTCAGTAAGAGTTTCTCTATAATGGGGTGTCTTCAAGTGTGTGACTGTAGAATTTCAAACGAAGAAGCCAATATCTTACAGACAGCTGTTAAGTTTGTATGTCCAAAGGAATGAAGAAGAAAAAAATATCAGTTCCCCTAACCTGAAAAGACAGAAACCTTTGTTGATTTGATCATCTCAGCCAGAAGTCTTGAGGTTTTTCTGGATGTAGAACTCACAGGGAACGCCAACAGAGGTCCTCTGAAATCTTGGATCATCTGTGCCATCTGCTCCTATTGGAGACTTTTTCAGGGGGTCTTCCTTGGTCAAACCTGATTTTTCTTAACCCAGAATGAATTGAAAGCCCCTCATTTCCTGTGGAAATAAAAGCAAAACCTCTTCTCAAAAGCAACATATTTTTTGACTTAAATTTTGAAGTCAAGGCATTTTTAAAATATATATGTTGGATTAATCCAGGAGCATTTATAATCAAATGTCTTTTAGCAGCTGTTGCTCCTTCCTCAGCCATCAAACAATTCAAAGGCAACACATAACATACAGTATCCAGATTCTCTAGACATTTTCCATCTTTATGAGGCTTTATTTTAAACTTTATTTCTTTCATTTTAATTTTTAGTTTTTGGTTTGTTGAGACAGGGTTTCTATGTGTATCTTTGGCTGTCCTGGAACTCACTCTGTAGACCAGGCTGTCCTTGAACTCTCAGAGATCTGTCTCCCTCTGCCTCCCAAGTACTGGTTTAAAGGTATTGCTACTACACCCAACTTTTCTTTTTCGTTCTTTTTTTAAAGGACTTTATTCTTTTTTCTTTTCTCTCACAAACCTACATATATTTTTATGCACACTGTAAACCATCCAGAGGGTTTTTTACCCTTCTGAATTTATCTTTGCTATATATAACTCCTTTTCTGGCCACGTGAGTCTTTAATTAGCTAAGTGATATGGCTAGGATTAAAGTCATGGCTTTGATGTCTTTATCCATCCTATTCCTTCACTTTCTGAGTCTAGCCTCAAGGCAGAGTTACTGGCAGGAGCCATGTTTATTGCTACAACTCTGTGTAGTTTCAAGTTCCCTGCCACCACCAAAAAGCATGCTGTCAGCTATTCATAAACAGCATTTAAGTGTTTGGTGGTGGGGCCTCTTAAAACAGCTGTAAGGTTTTTATCGATAAAACTGAGTCAGGAAGCCTCTCCTAAATGAGACATTCTTGTCTCTAGCAAACATAGCTCACCTGAGAAAAAGCTGCTACCGAGAAGCCATGCTTAACTCTGTATTTTTGTGTCTAGAATTACTTGTCAAGCTCTCTCAGGTTTTATGTTAATGTAGTTGTTGACATTGGTGCCACCTGTGTAGCTTTGGAGCCTGTCCTGGCACTAGTTCTGTGGAGGCTGCTTCTTTTCCAGCTGCCTAGACTCCCAAAATAATCACACAGAAATCTGTACTAATGCAATACTGTTTGCCCAATAGCTTAAGCATATTTTTGGCTAACTCTTATATCTTAAATTAACCCATTTCTATACATGTGGCTGCGGTTTACTGACAAGTTTCCCGTGGGCTATGGTGGAGGTGTCTATCACCTGTGGGCAGCTACATTGCTTTTCCCTGACTCTGCTTACTCTTTCTCTATATCTTGTTTAGCCTGGCTTTACTCTGTTAAGCCATTGGTTAAAAGCAGCTTCTGTATTAACCCATGGCAATAAAACATATTCACAGCATACATCACCTACCACAGCACCCCAACCCTCCAGCTTAAGTGCTTTCTCCTCTGTTGTGGATGCCCTGCTTGGGATGTTTGATGCTGAATCACAGTCTCTGAATGTGAGGACATTCTGATGGATTTACCCTGAATGAGCCTTGATTTAGAATATCCTGAGAGGCATAGCGGTAAGCAATACATTGTTGCTATCCTCCAGGACCCATGATTGTGCCAAATTGGCAGTTGTTGCTCAGTTTTGTGGGGTTATTAGCATGGTTTCAGTGCAGCAATTGGCATTGATGAAGACATCATTGAGGAAAAGCCTAAAGCATTCCCCTGTGAATGAATGTTAGGTTGCTTGACATGGGAAAGATTTACTAATCGGCTGCTTGCTCTTGGACATTAGCCAGTTGCTAGGCATTGCTGCTCTGTTTTCTCTTCTCTTTCACCTGAAAGACCTTCAAAAATCTCATTTCTAAGTATACCTGCCTGACTCACTATTTCAAACAGAAAACGTTTATAAATTTGGGTATCATAGTTGTCATTGGGTTGTTCTGAGTAAATGTCTTCGTGCGTGGAATATTGTCATCATGGTATCTATGATGTCACTTTTTTGTGTCTACTGCTTTGATATTGCAAATTGCTGGTTTCAGATAAGTACTATTCTCCACAATATGGTTTCTCTCTTTTTTTAAAAAAAAATGTTTTTATTGAGCTATATATTTTTCTCTGTTCCCCTCCCTTCCTTGCCTGTCCCTTTTTACCCTCTCCCAAGATTCCCACAGTCCCAATTTGCTCAGGAGATCCTGTCTTTTTCTACTTCCCATGTAGGATGAGAACTTAGGGAATAAATTGGAGAGTGACAGAAAGATGAAGACACTCAGCATCAGTTCCTGGCCATCACCACACATATGTGCGCTCACACCCACCAACACATATGCATACACACATATATACACAATAACTCATAATTCTGACAATTTAGCCAAGAATATCTATATGAAATTTATGTAGATTATGATAGTTTAGAAGGATAGTGTTTAGTATATATCACTGAGGAATCAGCATGGTTGACTAATCAGCAAAGAAGAAAAATCTCAAAGAACTTTATATTCTGGGCAACACATTTGCTGTCATCTGCTGCAGCTGCCAGGGGGCTCCATCATATTCTCTTTCGACTTCTGGGTTATAAAAATAAAACCGAGGTTCCAGAACAGGAAGTGATTTATTCATGGTCATAGATCTGGCTAGACTCTGCCAGTTTCAGGTCAGTGTCTCTTCCCTGTAACGATATCAGTCTAAATCTTGAGTGGTTTTAATATGGAAAATTTAAACTCTAGATAAATGAATAAATCTGGAAGAATTTGGGGTTTTGATTCAGTCCTTTGGTGATAACAGAAAACAGATTAATTTACTGAGCTGAGAACTGAAAAAGAAGGCACCGTTGAGGTTGATAGGGAGACACCTGTTCTTTAAGTGGAAGTGATATGTCCAAGGCTAGATCATAATAGCTTGAAAGAAGGAATCACTTTATACTGCTTGGTAGCTATCTAAACACCAAGAAGAGTTCTGCACACATTGGAAGGAGTCAACAAATATTTGATTGATGAGTGAAGGAGAACTGGGAAGAGCTAATGTCAGTGCGCTTTGCCCAGTAAACAGTTCATAGCCTCCTATAATCTCTTCAACAAGAACTTGTCTGTCGGAAGCTAAACAGCATTACCATACTCCACAGTAGTGTGTGTGTGTGTGTGTGTGTGTGTGTGTGTGTGTGTGTGCGTTAAGCTACTGTTTATTGAAAGTTTATATGGTTTTCAGTCGGCTAAGAATGGGATATGAGTTATTATATTTACTGTTTAGTACATTGCTATGAAACAAATTATAAAATATAATAAAAACAATGCAACAGGAGCAAGATAGAGAGCAACAAGCAAAACTATTTTTGCACAGATCAGTTATGCAACCATGGGCAGACATGGCAACATTAGAAACCCCAAGAAAAGATCTCTACTAATAGAAGTGGCACTGGTTGTCCAGGCTGCAATAAGACGAGTCATTTTAAATTGTTAAGAGCCTTTGAAACTCTTCTTAAATACAGATTGAACCTAACCAGATGGGATGGCAGGCATCTGCAGTCCTAGCATTTGGAATGCTGAGGCTGGAGGACTGAGTCTGGGGACAGACTGGGTTGCATACTGAGTTCCAGTTAAGTCTGGACTATAAATCAAGACCTTATCTCAAAATACAAAATACAGTCATTCTTTTTGCCCACTTCGTGGGGCTGGGATTCTACCCCAGTGTCTTGTACATGCAAGGCCAGACTGAAAGTCAGTCTCAGCTCTAATTCTGTGGCTTACAGAGAGTGTTTGGAACAGGAGACCATTGTATTAACGGAGATAGATGTAGCTCAGAGGGTGAGCTCTTTGGGAAGAGGAAATGACTAGAAGGGTGAGAGAGGCAGAAGGCAAGAGCAAATAATGGGGGTGAATATAAAAAGAACACAATTTATCTGTAGGAAAATGTCAAAATGAAATCCATCATTTTGTACAATGAATATATACTAATTAAAATAAAGTCTTATAAATGGCACCATATAGCACATAACATTTTGTGTTTGTTTTTTACATAATGTTCTCAAGATCTATTTAAGTAATCGTGTATATAAACAGTTTTTTGGCTACTAAGACCAGCAACAACAACAACAACTAATCCTCCATAAAACAAGGAAAAGTCTAACAAAGTTACACATTTTAAAAAAATTAGCTAGCTAAATTCTATGAAAATGCATTGTACACCCTGATTTTGAAATATAAACACATCCTGAAATGACCAATTTGAGCTAATTAACAAGTACATTCCTTCTCCATTCTTATTTTTGTGGAGAAAGCACTTAAAATTTACTTTTGTAGCATTTTCAACAGCACAACACATTGCTTCTTAACTGCATCATCAGGCTATGTAACAGCTTTCTCTAGATCAGGTGATGTAGTCAGGGCTTCTGCTAACTCCGAGCAAGCTTTTCACCCCTGAGAGATATTTCCAGCTATGGTAAATTTCTTGAGCCTACTCCTGCTGTATATCTGAAATCGCACGTCCTTCAGAGAGCATCTCTAACACTCCCCTCTGTCAACACTGCCCCACCCATGGAGATGCTGCTTCTTCTCTTCGTGTTTATGAGATCAGCATTTTAGGAAATAAGGTTCAGCCATATGTTCACACAGTAGTTGATATGTATTTGGAAGTGACGATTATGGAAAGAAAGAAAAAAAAAAACAGTTTGTAATTTAGTAAGATCCCGGAAAGGGCCAAGTCCACTGAGAAGTTTATCCTGCTTAATTAATTAGCACGAGTAAAACGATTATGACAAGATAAAAGCTAACTAGACAGCAAGGTGAAAGAGTTGATTTTTAAAAAGAATGAGTGCCAAGGGTAATAGAGACCTCCAATCACAATGAAAATATTTATGCCCAAACACATTCCACAAGAAAGTATTTATTTAATGCATTTTCAAAAATGATCTCTCATATTATTACGCTGAGCAAAAATATGTGCTCTTTTCTTTTAATGACATCAGATTGGAAGCAAGCCATCTGTCTTGGCTCCACCATTCACTTTTGGAGTGAATGAGGAATAATTAACATGGCTATCATAGTATTTATGCTGTGACAGGTGGAATCTTTATACCTAGTGCCTCGTTTATTAGACTGCCCCATGTCCTCAACCTCCTGTTTCACCCAGGCTCATGAGGATGAAGGATGATGTTGTTGATCTTTTCCTGTTTCCCCGTTCATCTACCCATGTCCTGTTTTGTTATGCACCACCAAAAAGGTTCTTATTGAAAAACTACGGAGAAGATGCTTCCTATCTCACAGGAGAACCACGACATTCCTTCTGCCCTGCTTGAAACTCGCCCCACTGCCGTCTAGAAGAGCCCTGTGGACTTAGATGTGCTTTAACCAACCTTTGTGCAGTGTTACCCAGCAGGCTGGCATCTGCTCCAGGAGCTTGTCGTTGGAGACAGGACTCAGTGAGCAGATTGAGTTTTCAGTCGTATCAACAGTAGAATAAGTATGAAAAAGAGCAATTCTCCCCGTGGGATGAATCAGATGTTCCGAACCCAGCACCACACTGATCATACCACTCAGTAGGCTCTCAGCAGATACATACTGCATTGAGTTTGCTGCCAAACTTAGACAAATGCTGGTGAAATTTAAAGACTGATTAAGTAAGTTCACTTGAAATATAATCCCTCAGCAGTTGTTATGCCAATTAGGGATGCACTTAGAATTTAACTTACTATTTTTAAAATAAAATCACACTCATTTCTTGAGATACATGGCTTTTAAGCAAGAATATTTCCATCCAAAAAGATATTAACGTGGATTTTATTAACTCAATGTCATGATTTCTTTTTAAATCTAACCGCTACAACCAGTAATTAAGTAACATGTGCTTGCTTTATCTCACTAGGCTCTTAGATTTTCTTCGATACGCCATCGGCCCTGTGAACCCAACTGACTCATTGCCAATAGCGTCTACATAGAAATGTCTTTAATTGCCTTCACATTTCCTTCTGCCTCCACAAATGGAATTCAGAAATGCAGGCGTGGAGACATAATTAAGGGCACAGTGTTTTCCATCTCTTCATAACAACTGCTGTACTTCATTCAGATCCTAGCTTGTGAAGTCTTCTTCTCAATGGAGCAACCCACGGAGAGCTTCACCAAAGCCAAACACACACACACAGACACACAGACACACACAGACACACACAGACACACACAGACACACACACACACACACACACACACACACACACACACACACACACGCTAGAAACCAGTCACTGCCTCTTAAGAAAATTGGAGAAAGACTAAAGAACTTGTAATGGATCAAATGCATGCTAGTATGACTTTCCACCCAGGGGCATCTTATCGTTCAGTTAAAGAGGCGAGTTAGCAGTAAGCACTGCACTGATCCTCTCTAATAAATGCAGTCAAATGATAGTTTACTGAATTTCTGAGTTCTTTATTAAGTAACTGAGACTGCATAACCCACTTGAGTAAGCAGATTTTGTGAATTTTTGTATTGATCAATGATAGATTGTATATTCAATAGTAGATCCATATTTTTATTTTGCCTGGTGACTTAGCAGCTTTCTTAATTTATCGATGCAGCACAATAAAAGTTGCTGTCATTAAATTTCTTAATTACTTTTTAACTTATGCATATATGCTGTAAACATGTGCGTGCAAAGGTAAGTGCACACACCCATTCTGACATGTATGGAGACCAAAGGTTAAAGTTAAGTGTCTTCCTCAAACAGTTTGAAACATACTCTCTTACCAACCTGAAACTGGTTGTTTCAGCCAAATCGATGCCCACTCAGACTCCAGGATTCTCTTGTCTCCACCATAAGTGGCCCTAGGCTCAACTATTATTAGGGTGTTATGATTCAAACATATTACTTCATTCTTGTACAGGTATTCTACTGCACCATCTCCTCAACCTCATTAATTTTCTTTAGTGTACATTGAAAACATGAAAAGGAAGAAATATCACAATCCATGTACGAATTTAAGATGGCTATTCTAGTATATCTACAAGTTGAGTCGTGAGTCCAGAAACCATATCACTTATTGAATTAATTAACTCATATTTAATTCTACTCCAGGTGCTAGAATTCACATCCCTTCCTTCTTGACATTGCAGCATGTCTGCAATGTTCCTTTGTTACATTATGGTTTTCAAATCTGAGTGAGAAGCCATGGCAGTGCAGGGGATGTGGTAGACAGCAACTTGCTCACACGCTTGTGCAGTCCAGGCTCTTCTTTAATATAGTACCTTGCCTTTCTTTGTTCTTCAGAGTATCTCATAATTAGACAGTACTACTAAAATTATCTTCTATGTTTCTCTCTGTGGACACTAAACTCAATCATGGATGGCAGCCCCCAACAAGAGCACTGTCTGCTTGTCTTTTAATGTCCTAACTGCCATAGTAGAGTGTGTGAGGCATGCCACAAGGCCAGCTGGTACTACTGGGGAATTTTTTTTTTCAGGACTATTTCTAAACTAGGGATAAATAAGGCTTCACTCTTAAGAACTGTCAATTCAGAATATATGCACACTCAGTTTAACCAAACAATCAAGACCATATTTAAAAATAGTCTTGAAGAGTTTAGTATGTATTCTTTAAGCATGCTTTTCAAATTAGAAATTAACATTTAGGAGAAAACAAACAGAGGGATGTGGCAAAGGAGGGCTAAAAAAAATCAACCTTAGCACAGGCCATATGGGTTCTTTTCTCTGGGAAAGCGTTCCAGATCCCAGAGAAAATCAGCGGTAAATAGAATTCACATTCATTTCCTGCTTTGGAAAAGTCCACACAAAACTAATGTGCTTCCCTGTTTTCTCCAAACGGAGAAAGCTACCTTAGAGTGAGGTTGTCCGGGTGGGCAGGTCTAAAGACGAGGTAGCATAGTAGACATAATATTAGAGGACACAGAGGTATTTATTTTAGAGCCAGAACTACCAGTACCAGCTCTGTGGCCTCAGTTTCCATAACAACAGAATGGGACAATGAATGACAAGTTTGACATTAGGTAGTTCATGACAGCCTTTAAGTCATAAACCAGTCAGTGTGGTAGCCATTTTGCAGCAATTTCAAATTAAATTAAATTTAAATTAACTCATTTAAATTAAAATTGAAACATCCAGCCCTGGAGAGAGGCTTCTTAAGACATAGGAAGTAAATCTTTGCTAGGTTCAGAAAGTAAAGAACCAACATGTCTCAGAAAATTCCTAGAACTTACATGATCCACAAAACCCTCATCTCCATGTCTGATGGAGAATCGCCTCTCCCCATCAGCTCACATGTTTGAATATTTGATCCCTAGTTAGGGAACAGTTCTGGAAGAATCAGGAGGTATGGCTTTGCTGGAGGAGGTGTATCACTGGGGGTAGGCTCTGAGGTTTCCAGTGACTCGTGTTGGAGGAGGTGTATCACTGGGGGTAGGCTCTGAGGTTTCCAGAGACTCATGCTGGAGTGCCCACTTTGTCTCCGGCTCCTGCCTGCAGTTGATCTGTGAGCCGTCAGGTGTTAATAATACTGCTGCGTCTTTGCTCTGCTATTGGACTCTGAACCTCTGCAACCATAAGCCAAGTTAAATCCTTTCTTTTTAAAGTTGCCTTGACCATGGTTTTTATCACAGAATTGAAAAGGAACTAACACCAAGGTTCCATACTATGATTAGAAGCAGAGACTCTCTAACCTGTCCAACTGCATGCAGGCTGTGTAGGAAGCACAAATGATGCAGCTCTCCTGAGTCACAGCCTAGCCTGACGTGGGCTTTGGGGTAATGAGTCATCCATGCTCCCATAAATTACCCCTTACCCATACTCCTGTAAGTAACCTGAATGAATTCCTTGGTTCATGAAGGCAGTTTGGTGAAATTGTTGCTTTGATATTTATTGTATATCAAATATACAGTCTTGTGTATTTAGATATTTGCTCATGCCTCTCCAGGAAAAGTCACACAATGGTGTTAAGGCAGAAGAACAATGAGTTTGAGGCCAGTGAGTCTCAACTATATAGGGGATTCCAGAACAATCTAGATAATTGAATGAGAGAGAGAAGGTACCTTTGGGAATAGTGGTTCATATCCACAATCCCAGCACTCTGGAAGACTGAGGCAGGAAGCTCACGAAAGCCAGAATGGAGTACATACTGAATTCTTGACTAGTCTGGACTATAAAGCTAGACTCTTGTCTCCAACAAGAAACAAAATAAGACAAAAGCCAAAAAATAAATAACAAGCAGTTCTAAACTATTGGAGGGAAACAGAACAAAGAGGAATGTTAAATATGATTAGAGTACATGATACATATGCCATACTGTGTACACATATAGAAATGTCATAATAAAACCCATAATCTTATATGAGTATTTGCTGATTAACTTTTAAAAGGTATATCCAAAAAAAAAAAAAAAAAAAAAACTACAGAACTGCCTTAGCAGTTAAGAACCCATTTTATTTTGGCAGAAGGTCCAGGTTCAGTTCCAAACGCACACAGAGCATCTCTCAAATATGTGTAACTTCAGTTCTAGGGACGTGACACCAGCTTCTGACCTCCATGGGCACCAGGGATGCATGTGGCTCATATACATACATAGAAAATACTCGTACACATAAAATAATATGCCTTAAAAACAATATGTAA
Source organism: Alexandromys fortis (assembly GCF_014885135.2). Lineage (NCBI taxonomy): Eukaryota > Metazoa > Chordata > Mammalia > Rodentia > Cricetidae > Alexandromys > Alexandromys fortis. The sequence goes on along the minus strand of NW_026067897.1, from coordinate 3,396,030 downwards.
ATTCTTACTTTGTGATGTAACCCAGTTAATTTTCTCGGATTATTGTCACTTTAAAAATTATTGCTAATATTAAGTGTGAAGAATGACTCACAGTGTGCTTCTAAACCTTTTCCTGGAGGAAAAAGCCCTGATTTGTGGTGTTTGCTGATAACTGTAGTATATATTCATACCATGTTCAGTTTTTAAGCTGGCAGTGAATTGGTTCTGGCATAGAACACATTATAGGAATATCAAAGAATATTTAACTAGAACAGAGGAAGTTTTGAGAAAAAAACAATGTTGAGGGCTCAACCTTTTCTATGTTTCTCTGCAATCATTTTAGATTCTTATTCTTTCCTTCCAACCTCTTTTTCTAATCTCCCTTATCTACTAAATCAACTCTGACTGCCTCCGGCTGTTATGAAAATTGAAACTGGCTGAGTATTTATTTGTTTTGTGACAAATACTCAAATACTATAATATAAATATCAAATACTGTGACAGTTACCCTAACAATATGAAAAATCTCATTTCATAAACTACACTAGAGAGTGAATAAAACAACTTTTAAAAGATGACTAAAAGACGTGCTGGTGAAGGAAGAAATCTCACAGTGCCTTCCCTCCCCAAGAGACACAGGCAGTAGAATGCAGCTATCATGGAATTTGTAAACAGTTCTGTGTTCAAGTCTTAGTGTCACCATGGTGGGTGTCTGGTCATGCGCAGGTCTACTTGACAATTCCAGGTTCAGTCTCAGCTCCTGATAGGTGGGGAGAACAGTATTCACCCACCATCATGTGCACACGCTCTCCCATGAAATGAAAGAGCGTACAGGACAGTACTTTGTAAGAGTGAAGAGCTGAAGACAGCCAATGACTTCTGAGGGTGGTTTATCAGGAATGTATTCATCTAGTTTGGTTGGGCCACTGAGCTTAATTCTTAGAAACAGCAAAGAGCTATCCCATGAAATATGTGCTAGCCATTATCATGAAGTTGTGACTACTTAACTCAGGATAACTAAGGTGACCAGAGAACTGGAGAGACTGAGAGCAGGTTACTTTCTCCTGGAAACATAGGGTCAAAGAACTAAAAAAGGAATAGGTTATTTTGCCTCACAGTTTAATGTTCTCGTGCATTGTGGAGACATCTTCACAGCAGGATGTGTGGTCCTGTTGCATCCATGGCTGGGAACCAGAAAGTGAGGAATGTTGGTACCCAACTAACTTTCTCCTTTTTGTTCAGTCTGGGTAGACACTTGAATGATGGCGTCATCCACATCTACTCTGGCAGACACTTCCAAAGATGTGTTTCCATAGTGATTCAGATCCCAGTCTGACAATGTGGATTAACAATCCCAGTTGACAATGTGGATTAACCATCATGCCAAGTTCTAACCTATCTGAAGGGAAGGCAAGGATGAATGTCAGGCACTTAGACTGGCATATGCAGGATCCTCTAGACAGCGGCTCTTAACTGTCCTAATGCTGTGACCTTCAACTACAATTCCTCTTGACCCCCCCCATGCATAAAGTCATTTCATTGCTACTTCATAATCATAATTCTGATACTGTTATGAATCAGAATGTAAATATCTGATGCAGGATATCTGATATGTGACTCTTTGAAAGGGTCATTCAACCCCAAAGGGGTCATGGCCCATAGGTTGAGAACCACCGCTTTAAAGAGACTAAAGGCAATGGCTCCCAGGACAGGAATTAACAGAACCTGTCTTCCTGCCATTATAATTAAGTACACACATGCACGCATGGGGTGATTGAAAAGCAACCTCATATTCTGAGACAATCACAGGAAAATCAAACGTTTTCTTCCTTCTTTCTTTTTTCCCTCTAACCCTTCCTGTGTCTTCTCAACATGTTCTATATCCCCTCCCCCTCGCTCTTTCTCAGATTTAGGGGTTTTTTTTTTGATGATTAATTTTATAAATAGAGTATGTTATTCCAGTTAAATATCTCTTGTGTTTATTTGCCAACATAGGTTGGCAGCACAGTTAATTCTATAACTCACCACTATTTGAAAAAACATGTTACACAAAGCTGGTGAAAACCCACATTCTATCACATCTGGGGGAGACAAGAAGCTGGTGGAAACCCACATTCTAACACATCTCAGGGGAGAAGAAGTTGGTGAAAACTCACATTCCAACACATCTGGGGAGATTCTGAGGCTCCAAAAGTTCACAGGGAATCCCAAAGTCACTCCGTGAGCAAGGCTTGGGATACTGGAAACAGATGTCTGTTCCCAGTCATTCTAGGAACTTTTGGAAATGAAGGATTAATAAGAGTCAGCGGCAGTGTTTGTAAACTACATCACAACTGAGTATAAATGAGATTGCATAGACAGTAGGCTACAAAGATTTCTTTCAGCCCGTCTTATGCAGGAGCCCAGCTTTCAATACGCTTCTTTTAGCTGTCATTCTAAGACATAGGAGATCTGGGTCAACAGTTCCCACTTTTCACTAGCATCCTGTGCAGACACTTCCATACTAGTTATCCTGGGATTTATAACAGGCAGCACAGCGGGTAAACAGTACTTTACAGTATTAAGTGGGTCTTTAGCTGGAAATCTCTGATGTTTTCCCCCAGTAAGCCGACTGAGTTAATGTTTATCACTTATTTTGCAAATTAGAAAATCTTGCTGAACATATTTTTTCCTCACCCATAAAGAAGGAAGATTTGTTATAATGAAGAAGGTCCAAGGGCAGCTGTTTTCCTTAAGTCCTAGAGCTGACCTTGCTTATGTTCACTTTTCACCTTTTTTCTCTAACTAAAATATAGGTCTTTTCTTGTTTTGAGTGTTTCAGTGCAAAAAAGGGGCACTTCCAGGGACAAAGCTACTCTATTGGCTCTCCAGAGATGGCAAAGAAAGGAAAGCCAGTCAAGAGATGGTTGAGAACAGAGAGTGACTTCTTCAAGACCTTAACAGGGGTGTTTTAATTGTCCTCCCAAAGGTGGTAACATGCTCTTTCAGCTGATACTTTCAGCCCTAATTTTACAAAACCACTTATGTGGAGGGAAACAGATAAAAGACCAAAAGATCATAGAAAGAAAATTCTTTCTTGTTCCAGTTCACAATCGTTTAAGACTTCCACTAAAGGCAGTACTTAGAATGCCCCATTGTGAAAAAACTTATGGCTCCATTCAGGCCTTGGTCATCATAATGTAATTGCCACTGTGAAGTTGATTGGCTTGAGAACAGTTAGGCTGGTGAAGCACAGCACTAGGAGTGTCTGTGGCATGATTCCAGTGACCATTAAGGAAGGAGGGAAAGGCCTCCCTGAATGTGGATGATGCCATCTACTAGGCTGGTGCTCACCACTCTGGTCGGCAGCAAAAACCTGGGAGAGTGGAGCATAAATTTAAGGCAGACGAAAGTCTCATGTAATAGCCAACTTTATCCAGAGCATCGGCCAGTCTATATTCTGAGAATTTAGAAGAGTCACACAAGTCAAGTGTACAGTCACAACAGCAAGATACACATGACAAAAACGTTTTTCTACAGAGAGGTATAAACAAATAATGATAGCCAGTTGCAATGAATAGCCTAAAGAAAACTCACTCCCATCTGCTACACCTGGGAGAAGAAGGAAAGCACATTCCAAGAACAATTTGTGCTCTGAGGGCACCAGGAGAACACTAGGGGCCCACAGAGACTGAAGCAGCAGTCAATGAGCCTGCAGAGATCTGCGCTAAGTCTTCCATGTGTATCTGATGGTTCTGTAGCGTGGTGGTCTTGTGGTTTGTGCCTAGTCTTATTCCATCTTTTTATTCTGTGTTGAGTTGATACCCCTAGGAGGCCTGCTCTTTCTTTGACTAGAAATGGAGGAGCAGTGGATCTGGGGAAGAGGAGAAGTGAGGTGGGGGCTGGGAGGAGTAAAAGGAAGGGAAATTGAAGTTGGGATATATTGTTTCAGAGAAAAATAAATTTTAAAAAGCTAAAGAAAGAAAGAAGCTTAGGTCACAAGACTTTTGTGTTTTATTAGAGTTTGCTCACAAGCCCTCAGAATTCCCCTCACACCATTCCATTCTTGGACAGCTTTTTGGCAGGATGAGGTTCCAGATGGACTGAAAGAGAAGGGAAGACTAGGTTTGCTAGGATGCGTGTACTCTTCTTTGCCTCATAGACTCTGAGGGTAATAGTTTTCCTAAATTGCATCCTTCCTCCATGATGTTTCTGTCCTACCATGGGCCTAAAAGCCATGGGGCCAGCTGAGCATTGTGATCCAAAATAAGTCTTCCTTCCTACAAATCATTACTCTCAGTATTTTTCACAGGGACAAAAAGTCTGAGTGATATATTCATTGCAACTTCTCCTGAAGTGAGGAGATGCAGATGGCAGAAGACTTAGCAATCATGACTCATCCTACTTATTTTAAATAAAAATGAGAATTATGCATTTCCCACAGTCCCTTCCTCCTGTATAGTGAACATATGGGGAACAAATCCCTGTGGTATTTTTATATCAACTAAAATGATAGCACCTATTTGGTCCCGTAATAGCAAAAGAACTTGTAGGTTAACCTAAAAGTAGAATCATGACTTTAAGGCTTCTGAATAGCTATTAATATGACCTGTAATATTTAGGGACAGGCAATTGAAAGCCAGCAGCTATTTCATCATTTGCATGAAAACAAGTTGACAGGAACGATTATCTGGGTTTTAATATTTATTACACTTAAAATCTGAAAGTTTAAACGTCTTTCACGAGAAAGGATTAGTCAAAGAGAAAGGAGAAATGTAGAGTTATCAGACATTAAAGTAAAAATTTTACATTGTATATTATATATGTGTGTGCTGTGGTGGTTTGAAAGAAAATGGCCTCCAAAGGTAGTGGCACTATTAGGAGGTGTGGCCTTGATGGAGGAAGTGTGTCATCAGGGTGGACTTTGTGGTCTTTTTTGTTCAAGCTTTCCTCAATGTGACTGTCAGTCTACTTCCTGTGGCCTCTGAGTCATGATGTACGACTCTCAGCTCCAGCACCATATCTGCTTGCACATCACAATGCTCCCTGCCATGACAGTAATGAACTGAACCTCTGAAACTGTAAAGTGAGCCCCCTCAATTAAATGTTTTCATTTATAAGAGTTGTCATGGTCGTGGTGTCTCTTTTAGAGCAATAGAAACTCTAAGACATGCCCGATGGCCTCTATGTGCCATGTAAATTATTTCATTCTCACATGTATGCATATTTGTCATATTTTGTAGTTATGTCTTGCAGGTTAGAGCGATGTTTGACAGGTAATACTACATCATGACTGGTTGAATAACATCCTGGAAGAACTGAGGTTCCAAAACTCTGACCCCCATATGACAAAAGAAGAAAGAACACAACTTGTCTTGCTGTGAAGAGCCTCACTCTCTGCTAGAGGGAATGAGAAAGTGCAGAAATGTAAGAGCCCCCTCAGGTTAGCTCATTTTCAGTGAATAAATTCATGCTGTAAATTCACTATGAAACTTGTTGTCTTTCGATAGCTGTTTTTGTCTTTCCTCCTTTTTCAGAGGGAGCATGGGGACCACATACATAGGCTGATGCTAAGATTTAAGGGATGCTTTCTGGTCCATCTGTGCTGCTTTGGCAGTGAATGATCTCCCACAGGTGAGATGCAGTCCTCTGGATCTTGCCTCTGTGAGACTCGTCCTAATCATTTATTTTTGCTGTTGGATGGGGCCAGCTGCATCTAGAGTGTTTTCCCCTTGAGAAGTTTGTGCTTCTCCCAGGCATTTCAGCATATCTCAGGTCCCTTCTTATCACTAGTGGTGCTAGCTACCACATAGCCCCTGACTATCATGACTATTCACGAGTAAAGTTCACAAACCAGAGTGGAAGTGTTTCCTGAACACCTGATACAGAGAAACTAAAGGGGAGAAGGAGATATTAGGCCACACAGTTCGCTGGGAAAAAGTCTATTATGAAGGGGATGTTGTGGAGTTAGAGCAGCTCGTGGCTGTGGCAGATGTGTCTCAGATCTGGATAAATCAGGAGGTAGAGAGGGGATTTTGGCAATCATGTAGTTTTCTTCTTTTCCCCCACTTTGTTCCCCTCTCAACCTAGCAGATGGAGCTCTCACATTTATGATTCATCTTCTCTCCTGATTTAAACTTGAAAACATCCTTGGAGACATGACCTGAGACGGGTCTCCCAGGTGATTCTAAATCCAGGGAAGTTGCCAATGATGTCTAAATACAGAGAGATCAATACTCAACAGATCAACAGATGATGTCTGTGGTCAGCAAGGAGCATCACAATGTCTGAGCTCACTCATGCTGGTGCCACAGAAGAATCATAAACCCAGCAACCAATCCACAATAGACAAAGTATCACAAGCAGACTACTTGCGAAGTCTCTACAAATATCATCACACTGAGAATGAGGTGTCAACACTAAAACCCGAGTGACTCAACTTTCTGTTTGCAACATACAGTGAGGCTGCTTTCAGCTAAGCGACAGGAAGCTCTCTAAGCACAGACCAGGAGCCTTCTGGAATAACAGCATCATGGTTGGATGCATTCAGCCAGAAGGAGCAGGACTGTCTTGCTGTTTTGGATGGGGAACAAGCCACATGGAGAAGACATGTCATATCAAGCTTTGATGGAAGCTTAGATGACTCATCAGGACTACAACCATAGTAGGTCCTAACCTGGGGGCTGATGTCACCAGGCCTCAGTGGTTTGATAAACATATCTGTGCCCATGCTTTGAGTCAGTTTTCAACCAGCAAGTTTCTTTCTGACTCCTCCGTTGTCACGCAAGGGTTAAAGAGAGTTTTCCTACTGTCAGTGTTAATTTACTGTTCAGTGCTGGCTGAGGGTTGCAGTAAAGTGGATGTTAGGAAGAAAAGGGGGAAAAAAGAGGTTGTTTCTGCCCTTGTGTTTCTAGTCCTGGAGAAAAAACAGAGCAGGCTAGTTAGAAGCAGAAGAGGTGAACCTGGGGACAAAGAACAGATGGAATGTGAAGAGGGCACAGAGAAGCAGATTCGCTACAGACACAAACAAAATGAAATAAATAGTGCCAGGGATGAAGAGAGAGAGAGAGAGAGAGAGAGAGAGAGAGAGAGAGAGAGAGAGAGAGAGAGAGAGAGAGAGAGAGAGAGAGGAGAGAGAGATCCAACAAAGGAACAAAGGAGAGTCAGGGAGAGAACATGGAAAAGCCAAAGAGAATACAAAGGAAGGGAGTTATGAATGTTTTTTTTTTTTTTTAATGAATGGTTTTTTATGTAGCCTTTTGGTTTCCCTGGGGATCTTTTTTTCTGGAGTAGTGAGAAAAGCAAGAAGACCATGTTGGTTGATGTAGTGACTCAGCCTCCAAAATGCATCTTTGCAGGTCACCCCAGAAGTATGTGCTCTCTCACGAGACTGCCTGATTCTCTCTAAAACTATGCCGCTCTTCCTACTTTTTCCTGACACCAAGAACTTCCTTCAAGTCAGGCAAAAGTTCTATGGTAAACCTGTGCCTTCTGAGTAGAGAGTTCTTAATCTCTAGTGGTTCTCTAGGCCTAAGAACATCTGTCTGTCTTGATGATAGTGACTGGACTGTAATCATTTTCATTTCTATCAACAGAAAAAAATTGCGTAAATGTAGTATTTTTGGTTATGCTCACAATAATTAGAGCTGATTACAATAATAAGAATCACCAGCTTTGTTTAAACTCAATGGGTTTATTCATCACAAAGAAAGCCAGGTAAGTGTACTTTTCTGGAGTTTGTGGCTCTCACTAGCTTTTCATTAAGCAAACCAAAACAAGACACGTCTCTTTCCTAGACATCAGCTATAGGCTATGAGGTGGTGCCAGGCTAGACAGCAGAGGAGCAGCTGTGGCCATCAATAGGCGTGCTAACTCAAGTAGTCGTACTAAAAATAAAACCTCGAAGATTGCTGTTGTCTTGTCTTCATAACTCATTAATGGCATCTTGTTAAATGTCTTATCTTAGCCCCTTTGTTCTTTATCTTTGTATTTTGTGTCAGATTCTCTGACACATGGACCTGTGCTAAAACCCATCAATGTCCCTGTTGTACTATATTTATAGGCACAGAGGTGTTGTCATCTGTTACTATGTAAATGATGGCTCCTCGGTTTTCATCATGCCCCTCCCATCACTTATGCCTGGCTCAATGTGTAATACTTTTATTGTTTCTTGTCCTGATAAAACGGTCTTTATTGGCTCATTATATAAAATACATCTGCAAATATTAAGGGCTTTATGGTGCATATAGAGTTGTTTGTTTTCATTTTTGGTTGTTTGTTCATTAGAGTTATGTTTTTTCAAAAATATTGACACCTTTTGCATATTTAAGTAAGACTGACAAATACTGATCTATTTTCTGAGTTTAAGCATAACACAAATAAAACTGATTAATCCTAAGGGCAAGAGAAGTTGTTTTTGCCTGTTGTTCACAAAGTATCTTGGCTGCCAGTTTTGGACTAAATGTGAACCTTGAGTAAGGGGGTTGAAATTCATTTACTCCTGGCAAAATATGACTTCCTGCTTCTAAGAATAAAGGCTTGAAAAGTCTTATTAAAAGAAGGCTCCAAAATGACTCCTTAACTTCAAACAGGTCTTACAAAACAGCATTCTGATGAGTTAAGTGCCCATGAATTAGAAGCATATGTATTAAATTTCCCTTAAAATACACATGGGTTTAAAAATTAAGGGTGTGAGGGAGTCTTGGCAAAAATCTATTTTAGGTTTGCCTAAATCCAAACCATTTGAACAGTAATGCTAAGAAATAAGACAAAAGACTGATTAAAATTCTTAAACAGTTTGGAGCATCAAGGATGTTTTGTTTTGTAATGATTTAAGCTTACTTCAATAAGAAATGCTGAATTTATTTAAAGATTTTTTTTTCTAAAATGAAGGGAAAATTGCCTAGGAGCAAGATATGTTTTCTGAAAATTTCAGATCCTTGAGAAAATGTTGGAAGACTTTGACAATCTTAAATAAGGCCAGACACACTGGAGAAGAAATGAAGTTCAATTCAGGGAAGCTGTGACTTTTATCCTGCTGCATTGCTTATATCCAATCAGCAGGAGTAATGAGCAACAGTGAAAACCCCACAGTCTCACTCATTATTGATGTTATTTGCATGTACATGCGCGCGCGCGCACACACACACACACACATACAGAGACAGAGAGACAGAGAGAGAGAGAGACAGAAAGAGAGAGAGAGAGAGAGCCAAGTATCTATTATTTTCCAAAAATATTGTGAGATGAAGATATAAGAGAGTGGAGACAGATAGGGAGAGAGAGAGGAGAGAACTGAGAACTCACCAGGTAGCTAGGATGTGTCCAGCATATATATAGAGAGAAATAGTTTGACGTTAAATGTGTTGCAGTACACTTAAAACCAGATGCAGGGCTCAGCATTTTCTGTGACCAAATGGCAATAAAACATGGAAGGTGACTGATTTGTTTGATGGAAACTGAAAACAATCCAACAAAGTGAATTTAGATTAAAATTTCAGAAAATCCTATTCTGGAGAGGCTGATATGTATAGTTCCCTACTCTGACTGATTCTAATAGGTTCCTTTTACTAGAGACCAAATCTTGGAATTTCCATTCAATTGCTCCCCCACTGAGCTCTGAGCCAGAGCCAGAGAATCTCAGTGAGCTAGTCACCCAATACTGTGACTCTTACAAGACACCCAAACATGAAAGTCCTCAAAGTGAGATGGAAAGCCATTTTTAAAAAAATGCTTCAAATCAGTATACCTAATATAAAAGTGTTATTTCCATATGACTAGTTTTAGCTTGTTTTGGTGGCACGGTAGGCAAGAAGCACAAAGACAAAGCAGAAATGGAACTGGAAGGAAGTGAAATGTTAGTCTACTTGAGTTCAGTAAGTACTTGTTAGATACCTTTGCTATGCTAAGCGTTATGACAAGGACCTGGCTAAAAAGATTAATGGAAAGTTTAACTAGTGTTATTGTAGGTCCATTTTTTCAGGCCAGATAACTAAACACATAAACTTTGACTCAGGGCTAATCCTAGGGATGACTACGTGTCTTGTGTTCAAATACAGGATCCGTTAACTTCAGTGCTAGTGTGAACTTGAACAGTGCACATAATCTCTTTAATCCACAGATCCTATGTTGATAAAATGGTGTTGTAATTAACTTCACCTGCAGATTTGATGTGGATTAGCACAGAATCTAGAACTTAGTACGTAGGACTGGGGTTTCTGTCCTTCGTGTTGAGATCCTAATGCTTTCGAAGCATAGAAGTTAGTGCAGTGTTGCTCTTGAAGGGGAGATAGAGAGCTTTTACTCTGCAGCATTCCACCTAAAATACAATAGCTTAAAACAATACTATTTAATACATATAATCTGTGCATTGCCTGAGTGGTTCCCTTTTGTGGACTAAGTCTTCTGGGGATCCATGGTCTAGAAGGAGCTCACTCATGTCTGGAGCCTTAGTTGAGCATCTTAGATAGCTGGCATAAAATCTGTTATATCTTGGCTAAAACATAAGCGATCAGTGCAGTGGAGGAGAAATATTCTTAAGCAGATTGCTAAGAACGAGCATTCTTGGATGAAACTGATAATTACTCCAAGTCATTTTAATTTAGGTGCTTCACAATTATTCCCATTCCTGGGTTGAGTTGAGAAGAAAGGACAGGCGTGACCATGGATGAACCAAGAAACAACAAGAACAGGTGTGAACATGGCCTGAGGGATGTGGAAGGAGAAAGCCAGGTGGAAAAGAGAAAGATAAAGGAGCGGGGAGGAATGCGAAGAAGTTTTGGGAAGACACTATAGGATGGGGACTGAATGGAAGCTCCACACACTCACCATGACTTTTGAGATTTGTGATTGGCGTAGAACTTGAGGCTGTGAAATTAATGCTACAAATAAGGACGGCCATAAATATAAGACTTCTTGCATAACAACAGCCTTTCCATAGTAATTCAATAACCAGCACTTGCCGAGCTCTCGGGTGAGTTAGGAGTTCAGCTGTCTGAGCGCTACTGGAAATCAAGCACGGAAGACCTTCTACGGATTCACGTGGATAAGCCCCAGGGTCTAATAAATGCTCTCGATCACGAAGAAACCAATCATGTTTTGTTGTGACTTGGACAGGAGTAGATCAATAGCCCTCTAACATGTTCATTATGTTGAATATTTTATGCATATGTAAGATGATGGATCATCTAACCTGCTAGGATGTGATTACTCATCTCCAGCGCTGCGCACGGCCTGCCTGTTTGCAAAAGGGCTTTGTTATCAAGGAGCGTAATGAAGTACTCCAGGCTTCTTTTCAGCCGTAAAGGGAAGATCCACTCAATTCTCAAGAGTCTTGAAGATGCTGAAGGGGGTAAATGGCTTTGCTTGCCTACAATAACAAAAAGTCTATACCCGAGATTGTAATTCGGCTACGATCTAATGTTACTTGTTACCTGCAAGTCTCCAAAAGACATAAATGAAACAGAGAAAGAAATTTAAACCAACACTATAGGCTTTAACAGTATTTTCTTCCACAGAACTAGATGATGGCTCTCGCCAGAATGAATCTGTGAGAGTCCTGCGGAATTCAGAAGTCTCTCCCACCATCTCTCCCAACCTCTGACCCCATCACGTCCTAAGCACTATAGCGCTTGTCACTATTTGGAAAGTAGTTGTATGTCACGTCCAAAAGCTAGGTTATTATTCCTTCTAATCTAGACCTATTTCCTCATTTTTGCCCCATTTTTCCCAACTGCTTCCCTGCTTACCTTTGTTGTTGAAGATTATACTAACCTCTTTATCGTCCTTTCTAACAGGTCCCAAGCCCTAGAGTGCCAACCTCTACCCAAGTTGAGCCTTAACCATTTAAATTCAGTTCCACTATCATTAATTCACATATGGTTTTTCTCTCTGTGTTAGAAATTTTCAACTTAAAAACTTCTCCTTGCTGACTCCATTACATTCTGATTTCCACCTAATCCAGGCGTCATTTCCACTCAGAAATGTACTGCATTCCAGCCCCGTTCCACTCAGAAATGTACTACATTTCAGCCCCCTTCCACAAGCAGCCGATAGCGCTGTGAACAACTGAGACACGGTCAGAGCCTCCTGGGAACTGACATTCTGTTGGGAAGGCAGAGAAGAGCAAAGATAAGTTACATAAAGTCCACAAACTCTGTAGGTAAATAGGAGAACAAAAAAGCATGAAGGAAGATTTGTGTTGTTAGAGGGGAAGTCTAAGATTTAGATTCAGTGATGGGAATTGGACCAGGTTTGTTCTTTTGGGCCACCAACTGGCTTCCAAATCATGATACAAAGGTTTATTAGTTATGAATGCTCAACCCATCTTATACTTATCTCTGGCTGGCTTTTTTTTTTTTACTTGTTTTCTCTTTATCCGCATTTTATCTGGAGCCTCTTTACCTTTCTTACTTTCTTTCTGTATGTCTTACTTTTCTGCTGACTCTGTCTGTCTGTCTGGTGGCTGCCTGGCTTCTGGCCCCAAGAAAGTTCCTTTCTTTTTCTTCTTTCTCTTCATTCTCTTCTTTCTTCTCTCTCTTTCTTATTCATTTCTCTTTCTATGTATCCTCTCTGCCTGGGAGCCCCGTCTACTGCCTAGCTATTGGCCATTCCACTTTTTATTAGACCAATCAGGTGCCTTAAGCAGGCAAGGTGAAACATAACACATTTTTTTTCCTAATTAAACACATATCTTTACATCATTAGAAAGTGCAGCATAAACAAACGTAACACACCTTTATACAATTAAAACAATGTTATTCCACAGCATGGAAAAAGTGTAACACAGCCTTACCTAGTTAAATAATACTCTGCAACAGAGAATCTCTCCCTAGGTGATGAATCTTGAGGAAAAGTGGAAGAAGTTAGGGTAACAATAATTTCTGTGGAGTATCTATCATCCAAATACATTGGCTTAAGTTTTTTTTTTTTTAAATAATGTACTTATCCATGTGGTGGTAGAGTATTTTCTATTTGGTGATTAGGATATTGGCTTTGTATGGAGTTGCTCCAATGTTGAAGTTAGGACAGATTCCACAGTTCGGGAAAAGTCTTCATTTCAGACACAAGGCAAGTCACAGACCTGTGGGCTCCCATGCCGTGCTCACTTCTGACTCTGTTCAGTCAGGACTTCCCAATAGCTTCTTAGGTTTGGTGACATGGTAGAGCAATTCACAGAACTAAGGGAATCTTTCCCTTTATTATTGAAGGTTTCACAAAGCAATGGGTTTAAAACAAACCAAAAAGAGTTAGCCAAGGCGAGAGAAGTGAACAGTCAGGTCTTATTTGTCCCAGTTCTGTTTAGTTTTCATTGTTTCGCTTTTCTCTTCATGTGGTCTGTGTTTGTTTCTTTGCATATTAGAAAAATTTTGGTTTAATACCAGGCATGGTAAATTTTATTCTTTTGGGTATTTTTTATTCCTGTAAATATTCTTGATCATTGATTTAGAAAAAAAAATAAGTTACTTAACCAGGTTTGGTTTTCCAGGCCTTTCAGGATTTGTTGGGTGTGAGCATAGCTGTAATATTTTTCTAGGGCTAATTTGTCTCCCACCACTATGACGAGGCCCTTTAGGGCATTTTCCTCATTGGTTGATCAGTTACATGTTTGACCCATGTATAATGTCCCTACTACATGCATGTGTAGCTCTCATCCCAGAGTCCTGCAGCATGGAAACTGTCCTACATGGATTCCCTGAATTCTCATCTTGGTCTCAACTCAAGGAGTCTGTTGGGTTCTGTCCAGGCTTCTGGCTTCTCGAGGTCATGGATGTCTCCTGCTGTCATAAGGTGATGAGAAGGCTGATAATCACTAATGATACTTCCCTCTCAGTGAACGCCCAGCAGTTTGTAAACAGTTGTCATGGCTTTAAAATTTGAATTTTCTCTGTTTTAAAAAACAAAAGTTTAGGTGCTATCTTAGGGTTTCTGTCACTATGAAGAGACACCATGACCATGGAAGCTCTTCCAAAGGAAAACACTTTACTGAGGTAGATCGCTTACCATTCAGAGGTTTAGTCCATGATCATGATGGCAGAAAATGGCGGCATGCAGGCAGACGTGGCTCTGGAGAAGGAATTTGAGAGTTCTACACTTTGCTCTGCAGGCAACAGGAAGAGTTCTGTCTCTGGGCATAGCTCAAGCATAGGAGACCTCAAAGCCTTCTCCAGCAGTGACACACTTCCTCCACCAAGGCCATGCCTCTTCTACCAAGGCAACGCCTAATAGTGCCACTCCCTTTGGGAGTCATTTTCTTTCAAACCACCACAGGTGGGAATGAATCTATTTCATACTAGATGTCCTGCAGACATTTGAATCATATGTCTTATAGATGTCAACATACTCTGTTCTGTAGCCATGTGAAGTATGTCGTGTAATCGTGATATACATTTTAAGGTCTTAGCTTGCTGATATAGTTCTCTATTCCATTTTTACATAGTCTTAATTCATCTGCTTAGAAGTGGTTATGTATATTGTGGTATGTTTTATTTTGCCATTTTGTTCATTGTTTTTAAAAAGAAATCACACTCAGGAAACGTTCCTGTTACTATGAAAAATTGATGGAGATGATCAAAGAAAAGGTTAATATGAGCTTAACATTTTTGAGAGTTTCTGTACACACTCAGGTGGATCCAGTGATGTCAGACCTCTTGCAGAATGCTGCATGACAATGACACACACCCTCTTGCAGAGTGCCACTTGACAATGGCAGAAAATGCAAGGGAGAAAAGGGAAGAGGCAGAGTCCCACTCCCGATTTGATTTCCTGTCCCCGCTGACTTCAAGACCCTCTTTCTTAAAGCTGTGCCATTTTCTCATAACCTCAAGAAGGGGACCAAACCTTTAGCACAGGGACCTTTAGAGGACATTAAGGATCTCTGAACATACTGAGCAGTTATTTTAACAAGCATTGTCTGAAAGGTAGGGGTGCATAGACTAAAGAGGAATAGTCAACTGTGAAGTTTTCACTGGGGATTTGGAATTGTCTGTACTCTAAAAGAATTAATTATTTAGAGAAAGCTAATCACTCCATTATGTTTTATCTTATTTGGTTTATCACTAAATTAATTTCTGAATCTACTTCCAATTTTACTTGCTTGATATATAAAATTAAAATTTCATTTATTAAAATCACAGCTAGCCTATTATGTACTTTTTTTTTAATTTGGGTACTTCATTAGCTTAAAAATGCTTCATTGTGACTTTAATACTTTTCCTTTGAAAAATACTTTCAGACGTTCATCTACAATACTACTTCACTGGGCATAAATCAAGCAAGCAAGCAAACAAAAAGCCATTTAACTTGCTTCAATGAAGCAACCATGCACTTAGCGGAGAGACAGAATTCCTGGCAGCTGCCTGGAAAAGGTCGCCTTGAGAAAGTGTTGAGGTAAGCAGCTTGTTACTCTGACAAAGGCCGGACAGGGGGACTGTTATCCACATGTGTTCATAAAGGAAGTTAGGGAAAAGAAAACACAGTCATTTGTGCTGCCTCCACCTTTAAGATGCTCTCAGTCCCTGTCTGTGTCTGGGGCAGTTCCAGAAAGGAGCTTACTCAGTGAAAGCCATAGCTCTTGCTTCACTGGCCAACTGTGGTGAAGCTTCAAGGGCCTTTGGTCTAAACAGGTTGTCATCAGGGAGGGAGCTACAGGAGTTCACTGAATTCTGGGCAAGTCTGACCATCTGCAGGAAAGCTGAACAGCAAGAAGTTACCATAAGCTCAGACTTCACTGGGAATAGAAAAGGAGCAACAGCATCGAGGGTGAATAAGAAAGAAAAAAGTTGGCCCAAAGCCCAAATGAATAGCTTAGGACTTGACGTGGATGCTGAGTGCTGATCCCAGGGCTTCAAACTCTCAAATCATCTCTACAAGAGAGGCAGGTGACAGCGTTGCCAGGGGGACATGTTTTAGTGAGGGGTTGGGAGTAAACCCACATTTTCCTTTCTTAGGGAACATGATATCTGTGGAGTCTAGCACCCCACCAACCTCAGGGTTCCAAGGAGTTTTTCCTCACCTCAGCAAGGGTTCATTTCTCACATTTTTGTTTTTGACTATTTACTACCACACTGCAGAAGTGTTTGAGATCTTTCCCTTCTCAATCTCTCCCTCATTTCCATTCAACACTCTACAGTTTGCCTTCCCCCAGCGCATACAATTATCACCTCTCCATTCTAATTAGCTTCCAAGCTGCCTATATTGTCACCCCCACTTTTATGATCCTGGCTCCATATATTTTGATCTCCTAATTGGCTTCGATGCACCCAGTTTTGAAAACTGTTGCCAAGATTTTTTTCCTTTTTAATATATTTCCAGGGTTACTTTACCATCGATGTATATTTTTATGTCCCTTTTCAAATCTGGTTTCCCACTCAACATAACTTGAATCTGCTCTTGCTGGCAATATCATCAGTCTTCAAGAGACACTTGCTTTGGTACGGAGTTATTCTCTGGATCCTCAGTGGGTCACAATCCACTGTCAGGTCAAGTTTTCAAAGGCTTTGTCACTTTTTCAGTTCATCCTCCTGAGCTTGGTTGGAGATGACGATCATTTCCTACGGAAGCCAGGAAACTTCTGCCTGGAAAACCACATTTCTGATAGCTTGTAACGTCTTGAAGACCGTAGGAGGTAGACATCTGAAAAGTGGGATTTCTTGACAGACTGTTTATGTACTAATGTGTAAAATTTCCCAAAAATCTGCTCTGCCATTTCTGTGTGCCCGTGGGGTTCAGAAATCCATCAGCTCCTTCTGTCGGTAGCCGCCTCGTCACAGGGCTCAGCTTGTCTGCGCTCATTGACTGCCACTCAGAGAAACAGTCCATCAAAGTTTCTAAAATTGTGAAAAGTTTCTTCCTTATGATTTTTATAATGTCTTCAAGTTGAGTTACTGATGCTAGTTCATTGCACATAGTGAGGATTTATATTGACACGTTTCAGTGTTTAAATAAAAAGTAAATATAGTAGTTAAGTGTGAGAAATAAATATGAAAATATAAAAACCACTTAACGCTTTACAAACATGGTAATAGTCATTGCTGTCTTCAGCTTGTTATAATTTTTATTTTGCTCTTAACTACCCAAATTCTGAGCTTAAAGAGTTTGATTAGAATTGAACGAGTGATCTGTGTTTAAGGTACTGTTAGAGGAAACGGCTTTTAACTCACTGGGAGAGAAATCTGTGTGAATCATTTGAAAACTGGGGA
This sequence comes from Alexandromys fortis, assembly GCF_014885135.2. Taxonomy (NCBI): domain Eukaryota; kingdom Metazoa; phylum Chordata; class Mammalia; order Rodentia; family Cricetidae; genus Alexandromys; species Alexandromys fortis. The sequence goes on along the minus strand of NW_026067897.1, from coordinate 3,378,874 downwards.
GTAAAGGCTAAATAATAAACAGGCGACTTGGCTATTTAAGGAGCTAGTTCAGTCACGTTCATTAAGAATTCCATAGCTGACCCGACCAGTCTTGCCTATGAAACGGAAATGATGGCGATATTTAGATCATTTGATTATGACAAAAATTGACCAAGATGGTGCATGGAACCATGCCTGCTAGACAGAAAATACTCAGTAAATGCTACTTTCAGTTAGTGGTAAAATGACTGGGAGGAGAAAAAAACATCGTTTTTAGGACCTCGTAGGAAGGGCTATAGCAAACTCTTTCTTTAACCCCTTACTTGTCAACATTTATAAACCTCTGTGCATAGAAGGATCATATTAGATGAGAGAAATATATTACAAATTTAGTGTGCTCATTTCGAATCTGGCGTGAAGATCCTGATTTTCTTCCGTTTTCATGTTATGGCAATAATTTCCAAAACACTTAGTGCATTAAATCACATGCACACACACACACACACACACACGGACACGCACGGACACGCACACACACACACACTCACACGGGAAAGAGAGAGGGGAGGGATGCATTTCAGTTCTGAAAGGCATGGCAGAGGCACAAGATACAGTCCACGAGGGCACACACCCAGCAACCCACTTCCCTTCCTTCAACTGGACGCTACCTGCCAAAGGGTCCAGATGGCTTCCCCCACAAGAGCACCCTCAGCTGTTATTAAATTCTCAGACTGTCCATGCACTGCCTGCCTCTTCCTGCCTTCCCAGCCCATTTCCCTGGACACCGTCTTATTGTACCATAGCTCTTCTCTGTTCTGTGCTCCCATGAGGCTGTCTCCTATCCTTCAAAGCTGGCCTCAGAGATCATGTTTCTTGATGACAAATTTACAGGATTCTTGCTGTTATTTATCCTTTTGCTGAAACAACTTAGGAGAAACCTTTGACATCGAGACCTTGGTGTTTCAAATCTGGTGATAGAAAATACTTCCGAGCCTTTGTGTTGATGATCCCTGTCTTAAATCCAGTTTCTCCTTTGAGCCTGACAATTGAACATTCGCGTGCTGCCTCTGTCTGTTTTGGCTCTCTGTGCACTTGAATCACAGCTACAAGGCTTGGCCTGGGTGACGCTGTCTTCTTTTCCTTCTTCAGCTGAAGGGCTTGAGGGGCTGGGCTGGTCTCCTGGTCCCCACTTCAATCACTGCATATTGTGCTTCCCTGTGGGAACTCCTTTTCCTGACCAACACGATCCCTGCCCCTATTTATGTGTGCTCTAATGCTGAAGAGTTTAGCCCGCACTCCAGAGATAACCGGTGTACAATTTCCCATTAGAATTCTGATTGCAATGCACTCGAGAAGCTCACAGAATAACAAGTAACTGAATTCTTTTAGGGAGATAACTACATAAGAACTCACGGTGTTGGCGGTACTAAAATTATTTGTGGGCATTTTGTACTCGCCTTCACAACTCCCAAACCAGACACCATTGTATTCATTTCACAAATGAGAAAACTGAGGCTCAGAGTGGGTTAAAATGCTAGGGTAGCTGAGTAACTTAGAGCAAGACAAATCACCATCATGAATATACATAATTTCCATGAATTATAATTCATAGAGCTGACAAAAAAAGCCCTATCTATTTATGAGATCCTACTACCTCTTTCTGTAAGAGTCAAATGAACTTGCAGTTTTGGGGTTTTTTGGGCTTTTAAATCCATTGTCACCAGAAAGAGCTGCCTAGTCTGCAAACTCCAATGGGCTTTCCCCAGTGAAACAAAGCCCCTTGCTTTCCTTTTTCTTTAAACAGCACTGGGCTGAGTTAGCAAGTATGTCACTGCTCCACCCAGAACCTGGGAGTGCTTGCTGGCATCATTATTCATCGTCCCAGGGTTTTTACTTCTTAGCTTCTTTTCTGAAGTTCCTACACTTAGGCCTGTCTTCTCTAAGGGCTGTCCCAACCAGGGGACAGATTTGCATGCAGAAGTACTGAGTGATCTTTGCATCCTGCTTCAACTCTCATTCCCACCCTTATTACTGCTTTCGTGGCCCTTTGTGGTTTTGATCGAAATTGATTACTTTTCAGGTTTGTCCACAGACCGGCTGAGTGAACAAGTTTACGAGTGCCTCCACGCCCCTCAGGTTGATTAGTTAGACTTTCCTAAATGGAATCTAATTTTCCTCTTTTCTCCCCGTATTTGTAATCTCATTAGGTCCATTTGTATTAATTCTTCGTCTCCCGGTGTGTGCAACAGCTTCTAAATTTGTAACATCTGCAAATTTTATTAGCATGCTGTGTGCTCTGCCTTTTAGATCATTAGCGCCAACCATCAATAATCCAGATGTTAGAGGAGACAAGAGCTTCATGCCAACCCCTGTGGCCCTCCACAAGAGAGTGCTCCACACCCTAAATGTCTTCATTTATCATCACCTATTATTTATGACCCAACTGCAAAGCTCACATTTCTTTTATCACACTTCTCTTTTCGTCAAGTCAACTGGTCAATTGAAAGCAACATTTCAAATTCAGTAATATAACTTTGATTCAGTCTTATCTTTTTATGTGGAAATTGCAATTTACAACAAATTTTAAAAATTTATATAAAGGAAACATCGATCACCACTTTCTGATTTTTATCTTTTTTAAAATTTCTGGTTATTGAAATTTATTTTTATAGCTACTAACTGATTTGGAAAGGTTTTATATATATATATATATTTGATTTTGAAAAGAAAATTAATATTTGTACAGTATAGGAAAAAATCCTTCTTAAATATCTTGTTCTGCTTTATGTATCTCTGTCCCCCAATCACCCTTCCCAACTTTTCCTTTTAATCTTATTTTTTGAATTGATTTTTCTTGTCTAATTTTGCTTGATTTTTTTCTGTCTAAAGAAGCCCACTGATTGCATTCATATTCATAAAAATAAGTCCCATGTTCTGAGGGAGATCTACTCATAATTCATTAATTTTTTTCATAATGTTGTTCATATTGGAAGAACATTTAACAAATTTAAATTAGCAGGCAGTAATCAGAACAAACTATTAATGCATTACTAATGATTGTATTTTATATGCAAATAGCTCCATTCTTCAAGTATAACTTCACATATTTTTAACTCATTTTAATATGAATCCTTGGGGTAGAGCAACTACATGAGAGACTGATGTCATTGTAATGAGAAAACTGAATAAAATAATTCAGATTGTTTGTCCAAAGTTTTGCCAATGGGATATTTAAGAGAAAACATGAGTATCATAGTTATGTGTGCTTCCAAATAAAGGTATTAGCGAAGATTATTTAACAGAATCTATTTTTAACTGAGTCTTTCTAGCTATATAATAAATATAGTTATCAAGGCAAGAACAGGATCAAGGCCCCTGCTACTGGGAGATGAATGTACTATGAACATCACTAATTGCATATCTACATGAGGGTGGGATTTCCCAGTTTCAGAAATCATCAATTCCAAGTTGTGCATGGTGGTATATGCCTATGGTCCCTGCACTTAGAGGTCTGGAACAAAAGGATAATGAGTTGGATATCAGTTTATGCTACTTGAGGGAAACCATGCTAGGAAGGAGCAAGGGAAGGCAGAGGGAGGTACAGGGAGGGCAGGGGGAGGGCAGAGAAAGGTTGCAGTGCAGAGGGAAGGCGAGGATTCCAGGTTTCTGTTTCTTCTCAAATAACAGTTCTATCCAAGCTCCCTCCAATTTCTTTCTGCCATCTACAGAGAACACCTGAAAGTCTGACACTTAGAGTAAGAGGGTTATTCTATCATCTGCGTCTAGGTAGAAAGACAAACAAATAAGAATAGATGAGGCTGTAATTAGCCATCGAGGAGATGGTGATATTTAACAGATACTTATTTACAGTTCTCAAGCTTCAAAAATCTAGAGATGTAAATATTTTTCATATTCTAAAGGTTTCAAGGTTATTTCATACTGTGACAGGAAGGAAGAGGTGAAGCCTGCCTCAGACATGTGGCATGTCAGTCACACACCTCTGCATGATCTGTGCCCTAAGGACCATAGGAAGCACCTGGCTTCAGTAGAAAGATGATCTTGGGCTGTATCCTCTGCTTTATCCAGAAGGCCTCTGGAAGGGTAATGAACTTGTCACTAATCCCTGGAAGGATTATATGTAATTTAGGAGCAAGGAGGATTTGGAACTAAATCCTGCTCTATTATTTGGTAGCTCTGAAGTCTTGAGCCTTTGTTTGACTATCCCCAAAATACAAGATAATTCTTGTCTTAAAGACTGTTTGGGGATTAAAGGACTGTAAAGAATCAGGCATCAAGTAATAGCTCAATAAATTGTAGGAAATGAAGCAGTGATTCAGTGACTACCACCCCAGGGTCCAGGCAGAGACAGCCTCTAGTAGAAAGGAGAAATAAGAGGTACCAGGATGCTCATGACTCAATAGTGAATGTCTTACCAGAATTGAAGGCTCACTATGAGGAGGGAAAGTACTTTACATTCATTAACTACAGAAGAAACATAGGAACAAAGACTATGAGAATCCTTTGGAAGACGAAAAACAACAGCTTGATGGCTTTGAGAGATTGGCTCTCAGATGGTAACAATACCTTGGCAGACTTGCCCAACCAGAGATATTTGAACTGACTGAGGTGAGACTCATGGGATTCTTAATGAAGAAAATAATAAAGTTTCTAAGAAAACCAGCCCATGTGAATGACCTACAATGCAAGCCCATTTCTTCATGAGTGTTAAATATGCTGATCTCTTGCATTAGTACCACAGTATGAGGGAAAAGACGAAAACTGACCTTTGCTCGCTACCTGAATGCCCTTGAAGAAAACAAGATGTACACCAGCTCTTATAGAAGTTGATCTGCAGTGTGGGAGGTCCTTCTGTATATGTGTTGCTTTTACTGGTGAATGAATAAAGGAGCTGCTTTCGGCCAATGGCTTCACAGAATATAGCCAGGCTGGAAAAGATATATAGAGAGAGTAGGAGGAGTCAGGGAGAAGCCATGTAGCCTCCACCAGAGACAGATGCCTCTGTTGGAGCCTGCTGAAACTTTGCTGGTAGGCTATGACTTTGTGGTGATGCACAGATTAGTGGAGATGTGTTAGTTTTGGATATAAGAGCTTAAGCTATTGGTCAAACAGTATTGCAAATAATATAGTTTCTGTGTGGTTATTTCAAGTCTGGGCAGCTGGGAATGAACAAGCAGCCTCCTACTACAGATCTGAAAAGGAAATGAGATCTTGCTGGACTTTTAGATGGCTGGGGTATGGCCTCTGAGGGTCAGGAGGTTGGTTAGCAACCATACAATAATTTGCCTACTTGTCAGTTGTCCTATCAGATGACTTAATTGACAGGCAATTAAGGACTGGGACTGGATTTTATTTTAATCTCTGGAGCACAGCACTTCTATGCTGCAAGTGTTTAAAGAATGTTTAATTTGAGCACATTCCTAAGCAGAATAGAATGATAAGTAAAAGTGACCAGTATTTCAGTGAAATTAGAGTAAGCATCCTTTAAATAAGGCTTCTTAGTGAGTCTCTGCCATTACACAGCTAGGATTCATTGATTATTCTGTGCTATCAAACTCAGTAACTCTTTCACATTGTGCTCTACAGACACACAGAAAAATCAAAAACCTTCACGTTTTTTCCTGTCTGATCGATCCCAATGTTCCCTGCAAATTGTCCTTCTCAGTCCAATTAGTGCTTATTTGTCTTCCGTTTTGTTTGTGTGAGAATGTTTAAGTATGGAGCTGTAGTCAGCCCAGAAATCTACTTCAGCTGACTTTTCTTGTTTTTCTCTGCCTGGCTCCACACACTCACGCATTCACTGTATTATCATTACTGAATAGGCAATTCTCTGAAGACAGCAGTGAAGAAAAGCTCCTGGAGCATTTTCAAGGGCAAAGCCAAGACCTCTTGCTAGCGCGGGATGCCTGTACCTGAAAGGCTGCTGCAGCCTGTGTGCTGGATGGACCGGTATGATTAGCAGAAGGCCCGCAGGCCATAGAGCAGGCACGGGGCTGCGGAGAGGAGTCTCCACTTTCACACTTGCTACCCAATTCTAAGCTGCTTTTGGCACCTTAACTTGAAAGTCAAAAGCCTTGGGACTCATTCTCATCTCATCTGAGAATCATTAGCATGCATGCCCCCAAATAATTGTAATTGGCTCCAGGTTTTTCATAGAGGGTTGGATTTACCCTAATTGGACTTTTGAGGAAAGGGGCCAAACCTAATGGAATTTATCTAACCAATGATGGCAATGGAAAACCCTAACATTATTGTGTGTCCCCCGCCCCATTTCTGAGCAACATACATGGTTGGCATTTATTAGTAGAGTGGTTTCAAGGGATGACACAATTTAACTTTTCATGCAGCTTCTAGCAAACCAGAAAAGCTGGAATTGACATAGTTGGAACCACATGTGATTCACCATGAAGTCTAGAGTACATATACCAGATGAATTCCTTTGAAATTGGGGTTTTAGTGTTTTGTTGTTCCTGTTCTCGATGTGAAATGCAGAGACTGCTATTCAGGGCCTTTAAAGCCAACAGATAGCAAAAAGTCTACCATGTGATTTGATTCATGGCTTGATTTAAGGTCCAAACTTCAACACTAAAGATAACCACAAACAGTACCTTAAGAAAATGATAAAAATGAGTGTAAAAGATAAACACATTTGAAGAGAAACACCTTGAGTGTAAATGTTATCATTTTTTTCTTCATTATTCATAAATCTGAGAAGTCAAAATTTGCTGGCTGTTTTTGAAGGCCCATTCATAATGACTTGTTCTTCATGAATCCGAATGTAGTCTTTGAACAAACACACTTTGGAGTACTTTATTTTATATGTTGTGTGCATATTCACACGTGTGTCCAGGAGTACAGAACATGTGTACATGTGTGTGTGTGTGTGTGTGTATGTACAACCTTAGGTGTTATCCTTAGTAACTCAGAAATGAGGGTAGAGAGTCACATCCTGACTCCGCCTCCATCAGCACTGATTACAAGTGTGTACCAAAGTGGTCTCAAACATCATTATTTTTTTCCAATTTTTAGTTAGCATGAAAGTGCTGAGCTTAATTGTGACATTTCCACACATGTATAGAATTTTACTTTGTCGCTATTTGCTCCTCCCCACTTCTACCCTCAGTTCCCTGCTCCTGCTTTGGTCCTGGAGCCAGTGTCTTCGCAGGAGTGTGAGTGCACGAAGGTTCTTACAAACACATTGTATAGTTTGCCAAGTTCAGTGTGGAGTATAAAGAAGAGATTCCCTCGGAGCCTTCAGGAAAGATCAACACAGGAAGTAGTAAAATGATTGCTTAAAACGTCTCTGGAGAACAGAAATAATGCCATTAGCAAAAATGCTTCCACGAGACTAGAAGGTGAATCTCATTTCCTGCCTATGGACTCATGGTTAATGTTCCATATACTTTAGAAATGAGTCTTGCAATTTAAAAAGTGTTATTTCAAAAGCTTATCAAGTCTACTGTATTGAGCCCGTTTTACATGAGATGTACACAAATAGTAATAAAATGACTTCAGGAATATGTGCTATTGGTAATAGCACACGTTATCAAGTTCCTTTTTACTTGTAAGGAAATTTTCCTTATTGAAAAATTTATTCAATAGTCTGGTTGTCACTGCCCTTACACGGTTTGAGGTATTCTATTCTTCAGATTGTATGCATGTAAATAGCTATCAGATGGCCATGGGACCGCAATTGCTCCCAGTTTTGGTTTTGAGCTACTCTAGAGCCCATGTCAAGGCTGATTTTGTTTCTAAATTTGAGAATAGCCAGCCCTTGCTTATGGTTACTGTTTAGGGTAATAATCTTCCCCAATTACTGCTCTGAGCCATACACATCAAGAGTTGCTGCTGGATTCTCTAAACTAAAATCGAACAGGTCTGTGTGTATTAGAGACTGGGTTATATGAAAAGAACGGTTTATGGCTCCAACTAACACCTATTTACCTTAGCCTTCTTTTACTCAAAACCAAAAATGAAAAATGTTTTGTACCAGACGTGATGCTCTTCCACCAATGCGTGACCAACTTTTTAGTCTTTATTCATTCGTGAGACACAATGAAACTCTAGCCTGTCTGGCTAATAATTCCTGTATGTGATTGATGTCACCAACATTCTCAGCCACCGCAATAGCCGTTTCTCATGATGGTGTATCCTGCCATTTCACAGTCATTAATAACGTATATTGCTTTACCTTTTATTTTTGCTACCTAGTAAATCAGGGGGCTCCTTTTACCTGACATATTTTTGTGCTTATTCACAAACAAAATGTAAATGCTGACTTAAGTTGTGATTATTACCACTGTGTAACGTTTAGCTTCTTTTTTTATCCTGATTTGAGTCAGGCGTGAAAAGATGTTGATATGCGAGACTGTTCTAGCTATCCATCTTTAAAGAAAAAAAAACTTATTTTCTTGAAGAAAACAGTGGCAAAACTTTAAGGAAAATATATTACCAGAACATCAAGCTATATCTTTGCATTGATACAAAGGAAGCTATAATGCTGTTCTTAGGCATCATTTTACCCAATCAGAACCACAAGTGACAAACCAAATGTGCAAGAAAAGAGCTTCTATTTCTGCTTTTGTTTTCTTTCCCTGGGGTTTTCTCTTTATTTTTTTATTTGCCATTTTTTTTTCTATTTTTTGTCTATTTTTCTTTTATTTCTATCTTATATAGAAAGAATGTAGAAAGGTTTCACTGTCCTTAAATCATTTTTAATGATGGTATCTAAAAAGCCATCTCTTTTCTTGTAAAAATAAAGATGAAAGAAAACATTACAACCATGAAGAATCAACAAAGCAGGTAAGTGTTTGTAGACAGAGCCTTCAGAAGCTTTTGTTAAAAATGAACAGTCAATCTACTTTGGGAGAACAGCTGGATTCTCCGTTCCTTCCCTACTTTACTTTTTGTAGCTTGAGCCTATGTAGTCCTAATTTCACCAACCTCGCAGCATTTCTACTAAAATATATTTTAAGCAGGAAGAGTCTTCATCAATTGTCAAGTGCCGAGAGGTCAAAATAAGAAATTCAGCTGAGGCTGCTAGCTTTTCTATGGAATGAGACCGTTGCTATTCTTCCATCTTTGCTTAACCAGGATACCATCTTAAGACCCTTTCCTACCTGAGCCTCTGGAATCCATCACATTCTGGTTAGGGGTACATGCAGTGTTAGGAGATAGAATAGGGTGGACATGGCTTCCATTGTTTGAACAATTGTCTCTGCTTTATCCTCTGATCTCTCCATGCCTGCTTTGTCTCAAATTTTTCTGCCTCCAGCTCTGTGGTGGTAGCTTCTGTACTTCTTTTTGTTGAATATCTGATGCCACCCCAGCCTTCTGTGTACTTAATACAACTGAATTTCCTATTAACAGCCCAGAGTCATTTTTCTGATGGTTAAATCAGAATCTCCTTTTTAATCTTACCTCATTGATCTCCCTTGAACTCCTATTTTTGTGTGCCCGACTTATAGTAATACATAGACTTGCTTGAATGTCCAGGGTCTCACTTTTGCAAAATGAACCCCTCTACATAGTTTCCCACTATTATGTAGGACATTTTCCAAAGAAATGAAACAAAATGAGGACATTGTTTTCTGCCGTTGGTGATAAAACGATTGGAAATTCTTTACTCTTGAGTCTCAGTCTGTGAGCCAGAGATCTTGAGATAACCTATTAGAAATTTGATTTTATAATACTGTAACATCTACATTTTCAATTTTTCAGAAACTGTTTTATGTGGGACTGGTTTTACCTGAGATTCACCAGGTGTACTGCTGTCTTCCAAAGTCCCATTGAAAACCTGTTAAGCAACCTGAAAAGTTGGGATGAGGACTTGCTATGCGCCATTACTTGACAAACCCATTTGTATATTTTAATCTACTGAAAGCCATGGATACAGAAGTCTTTCTTTCATCAAACAAAAATCCACTGTTACTCTTTGTCTCTTGTGTTCTTTGCCTAGTTTCTTTCTGGCAACTGTAATACGTTAACAATATTGTAGTAAATTCTGGGTCTGTAACTATGATAGTAATATATACATAACAACATTAATTTCTCGAAAACATATCCTTTTCATTAGTATTTATTAATTACATTTAATACTGAGTTCCATTATGACATTTCCATACATGTATATATTTTATTTTGTTCACATTTATGCCTCCTCTGACTCTATTAACCCTTTCCCCCTCCCACAGGTCCTCTTTATCTCCCCAACTGGCCTCTTTCTAATTTAACAGATGCATGTAATTATTTATTTAGTGACCTGGTGAGTTTCACTAGGTTTGCTTACAACAATGTAAAACACATCTTTTTAAAGTAAATAAATTATTTCAGAAGGAGGTTGCCTATTTCCTTGAGAGTCACAGAAGCCAGAAGGTGAGGACACATGTTTTTGTCCCCTCACACTGCCTGGCCAATTGCTCTACTTATTTTCACTAAGAAGCAAGTTAACCATTTCCAGAAGGAGGGAAGCTCTATTCTCACTCCAGCAGGTTTGAATGCCTTCCTATTTGCCTCACAGGAAAGCAAGGGTTAGGTCAAAATGCACATCTTCACTAAGAACTGGGCATTGACAATCCAAAGAAATCAAGGCAAACTCTTGTTTTAAAACTTCTCAAAATCTTCTAAGCATTTTTCTCAGAAAATGTCACTATTATATTTCACTTGAGCAATTCCACATCCTGATTTTTTAACCAGCAGAGGCAGTGGCCATAAAGTAGAATATTTACTATGTACGAGGCTCTGTTTGGGGCACAATAGATAAATCAATGATGCAGTCTTCACAGAACTGCTAAGATCTCAGTAGTATTATTAACTTTGCTGTATGTATGAGATAAAAGAAGCATATATATTAGCTACTGACCCATAAAGGAAAATCCCGCTGATTTGAAAATGTGGCTTTCTGACTCTTAATATTCATTGAGATCAAGAGAAGGGGTGTCTCTCTTCTGAGTTTTGGAGATAAAGATCTCTGGAATCATTTGGCAGCTCCTTGCCACATTTCTGCAAGCCTGGTGACCATGTGAATTTCAGGACTAAGACATTGAGAACATTGACTTACATCCCTTGACAGGTTGTTACATGGCATAACACACATGGTATTCTGTCTGATCCACAGAAAGTGGAAAACCAGTCACTTCTCTGGCTGTGTCTATTCCACTGGTGCGGCCGACCTCTCTCCATCTTATTTCTTTATTCCCATTTCCTCGATGAGTCCCCCCTGCCCCCTCTGTGAAGAGCATCCCTGATGTCCAGCAGGCCCTATGAATTATCTTCAACTGGACAGATTTGGTTCTCAGGTCCATTAATACTTCAGGTATTGGCTAATATGTTTGTCTGATCTTGCATTTGAATGCATTTTCCTAATGCCGAATTCCCAAATTGTTTTAAATTCTCCATTAGGATCATTTGGGTTGTTTAAAAATGTATGAAGCTTCGATGCCTCTTGATATGAACCTGTCCGTCACTGCCACTGGCCGCAGTCGGAGACCCCATCAGGGAAGGTCTGAATTGCTTCTGGATTTAAGTGGAGCACTATAGTCTTTAGTGGCCTGAGCGATATCTTGCCATGTCTCTAATTCAATGCTTTTATCAGCTATTTCAGTTTCCTATGCACACTACTTCAGTGTGGAGGGTTGGGAAAAAACTGACCACAGAGTAAGACAAAACAGTTCTAAGACAACTCTATGTACTTCTGAAATGTGCAGTAAAATGAACCGGAATTCAAAAATGAATCCTTTTCAAAAGGTATTTGAAAAGATTACAGAAATTATGGAGCCCAGTTTTTGAAAAGATAATTTTCCTTCAAAAAAATCCAGACTACAGGCTACTTTCATAAAATATCCAGAAGCAGCCAAGAACAACAGAGGCTGAAGGTACAGAGGAGTTCAGAAGTCTGTTTGGAAACCTCAATGGTGAGCCATGCTGGGCTGAGAGCTACTTCCCTCTTATTTTGAGTTGCAACCACAGAGAACTAGACCGAACCAATCCAACAGACGGTGACATTTGTAAAATTTTCTATAAAAAGGAAAGAAAAAAAAAAAAACAACAGAGGCCTTTCATTCTACTCTACTACGAGACCGGAATCTTTCAGGGCCATTTTCCACCCCCAAAATAAAGCAACCTTGTTGGGAGCAATCGGGTGCTCTCACTTGCTGCGATAAATCGCTCTGTGCAGGGTGTTTGGATTATACTACAGTGTGAGGTGTTTGTTCAGGGGAAAATGCATTCAATAAATGGCCTGAGTCAGAGACTCCAGCCCATGTGGACCATGTGAACATTGTTTGTCCTTCTGTGACAATCACACTTCTCTGTGTTTCGAAAGGTACCGCACATCAGTCATAATCCAGCAGTTCCATGCCAGCTTGATATTTATATTATTTCGGGATGGCTTCAGCAACTACTAAATTCATAGCACATGTAGGCATGCATATCTACCTGATAACATTATTTTTAAGAGTAGAAAGTATTCAGCTTTTGTACTTTCCCCATGTGAACACAGTAATTTAAATTTCTAGAAAAATCAGATGGTAACTTGGAGTTATTAAAGCATAGCAAAAAATGAGCTAAGATGATTTTTTTTTGCACTATTGTTTTGTTACCCTTAAATATTAGCTCCTGGCATTCTATTCCCGATGGGAAAACCAAGGTGAGACTGATTCATAGCTCAGAGGAATTCTGTGAGGTTAGAGAGGCAAGATATCCATCTCCTTGTTCCTAAGTGGAGGCTTTGACCAGCCAAGGATGCCCCTCCCTATTGCGCTTGTTCTGAACAGGGACACTTCAGTGGACACAATACTGCTCTCAGCCATGGGTTCGGGGCATTGTACTCCCCAGCACGGCTCCTTTTCATCCTGCAGGGAAATAAGCTTCCATTATAACCCTCAACTCCCTGTAAGAACACAGTTAAAGACTGAATTAAGCTATTGCCCACAATTGCAAAAAATTGGCTGCAGCGTCTTTCCCTTCCTTTTGAAGATATAATGACAACACAGAAGGCTTACTTGAAGTGGAACAAATGTATTCAGCAGGCTGATGGGAGTCTAAATCTGCCAGTGACAACTGTAACAGAGTCACGCAGGCCACTGCTTGTTAATCAAAAGTTTAAGTTTTAGGTTAGATAACCAAATTCTGTTGAATTTTGATTTTTGATGACCTAACTCTCGCATTCTCCTATGGAACTGACACCGTTCGTCTCCCATTTCTTGTGATCTCTTCTCATGTTTGCTCATCTTTAATGTAAATGTGCCTTATGGATTGTTGAACTTCCTAGAGACTCCTGCTGTGTTGATTAATTGCTAATGAATGCTAATGAAGGAGAGAGGTGACTGTACACTATGATGTATTTAAGGGATGATTGATTAGATTTAGCACTGGCTGTCGGGAGAGGACTTACCAGAAGAACAACAAGTCTATAAATATGCAGGAGCGGCAGGAGTCGGCCTCTGTGTCTCTGGCCTTTCCAATCAGATTCCCACCCTCCTGTCACCAGAGTAGAGGCCTGACCTTTTAGCTTTTGTAACTGAAATATTTTCCTGTTAACTAATATGGTAATTTTGCTAATGGATTTTAATGAACATTTGATAATCAGTGGTATGCTATTGTTCAACTATGTGACAGATTTTTTTTAAGATAAATTAAATTTCTAGTAAAAATAGGAAATTTGTATGGAACTGATATATTTAAATGGCAAATATATTCCTTTACAAATAGGTGAGTGTATATTGTATGTTTAATAAATAATTACATCTTGGCTTCCTCTGGTAAGTATTGATATTCTAAAATTAAATTCTGGGTCTCGGGTGAATTTAGCTGTACAAATGAATATCTATTCTTTTTCAACTCAGGACTCTTTGGTTCCAAATGTATTTGTTTCTCTGGAAATAAAAATAAAATACTTCCTTGTACTCTTATTTCCCACAGAAAGGACAGTGAAAGAAATAAGAATGGGGAAAATAGTTGAGAAAAGTCGGAATTTTGTTTTACAATATCCCTTTCTCTGAACCTGCTTTTGACTCATTTGTGACGTTAGACCAAAGCATATCACCTCGAGAGGCATTATTGCTGCGTGTGACCCAAGGCGGTGGACAAAACATGGTTCATGACAGAAATGATCAAACACAGTTTGCTAGGTAAAAGCAACCACCACAAATCATGACCTCTCTGAAGGTGCCTGCCCTGTTTGCCTTGCAAAGTACTGAAATTTTGACTTTCCGTTTGTAGCTATTGTCCAGAAGAGATGACGAGGAATGACTGAACAAGAATAATTCATCAGCCAGCTCACTAGCAAGCACCCCATTTGTTTCTCTCAAAGAAAGGAAGAGGGGGTGCCTAGAGAACAGAGGGAGACTGCTGCTACCTGGGAGCACATATCAGGAGGACTGCATGGATGGAACCCAAAATCAAGGAAAAGCGTTGTGATCTATTGTGTCTACTAAAGGCTCTTTTTTTTTCCCCAACAAGGGACCACCTTTAAATATTGCTATGAAAACAGACTGATACCATGAGGTGTCAAACAGGGCAGGAATGGGAAGGCAGGATCTGATGGAGAGGCCATGGAAGGGTGCTGCTTACTGACCTGTGTGTTCCTCATGGCTTATTCTGCCTACTTTATTATAGAACCCAGGATGACCAGCCCAGGGATGGCATCACCCTCAGTGCACTGGGTCCTCTCCTAACAACCACTTATTAAGAAAATGCCTTATGACTGGATCTTATGAGAAAATGGAGTCATTTTCTCAACTGAGGTTCCATTCTCCAGTGACTAGCTTCTGTAAGGTGACAAAAAAACTGGCCAGCACAGACCCAGTGGTATGTATGTATGTATGTATGTATGTATGTATGTATGTATTTATTTATTTATTTTTGTTATTGACTGGGTTTTCTTTTCCTTATGTTCTTAAAATAAGACAGTCGCCTTCAGTCTCAGGACCACATGTTTCTCGCTGTGCACATGTGTGGTATTTTGTCTCATGTATCACTCTTTTCCTACAGCATTTCCAGTACAGTTCTGGTCTATAACTCTGCGGGATCTTTATCCAAGTCCTATGGTACTGAGTTCTAAATCATTTTGAAGTTTTTCACAAAGTCTGCACAACTTCAACACCATTGGATATTATTCTTCCACTTAGGTGCACATTTTGAAAAAGATTACACACTATAAATGCCACAAATTTGCTTAATCATTTCTAAAACAAAATAACTGCAACTTTATTGTTCTTTTGTTGAAATGAACCACTAAAACAGAGGAGGTGAGTTAGTATATTGTATTATTCTTCATCTGCCATCTACATGTAGGGGTTCCCAAGTGCTCCTCAGCAAGCTTCTCTCCCTATCCATGATTCCTTTCTCAACATTTGCATTATTACTAATTTTGATGGTTTCATACATGTTATAATGCATTTATTCTATCATCTCCTTCATTCCCATCTTTCTTCCCTGATGATATCCTCACCCCCACTTACCTGGCCCTTCTCAAGATTCACAACTTTTAGTGTGGTTGTGTGGCATCGTGTTCGTTTAGTTAGGGCATGACTGTTGGGCTGAGCCTCTCCATGGGGGTTTGGTGGAGTCTCTAGCAGGCACACAAACAAAGGCGCTATGGATGCTGGGCCTCCACTGGTACCTCTCTTGGTTATCCTGCTGTTGCCCTGTGCCGTGGAGATCTTGCAGCTTTGGGTCTGCAGGACCCGTCCCTTCACATGTTCCAGCAGATCACAGACGGGATAGATGTTGGGGCGGCCCAACTCAGAACCCTGCTTCTGGGTCTGGGTAGTAGCAGGACTGGTCAGCCTGCCATCTCTCTGTTACCTTCACCACAAGGATGAGCTGCCTCCAGCATTGCCCTTGGAAGTTCACCTTTCACAATGATGAGCAGCGGCCCGGCCAGTTTTTCTGCTTTCCCATCATCAGGGTTGGTACTCACACCTGAATCCTCAGGACCAGCTCTGCTGTGTTGCCCAGGAGCGGTGCAAGGAGTGTGTTTCATGAAGAATGGCTTGTTAGATAATGGGGGTAGGAAATACAGAAACCATTTTACTGCTCTTTGTCTGTAACTGTACTGTCTGTGCTATTACGTGTACTACAGGTACTACGCCTATAGTGTGGAGCCTGCACTATAGGACCATTTCTGAGCCGGGCAAGTGCCTGGAGATTTAAACACACAAAGACACACATAGAGAGACACGGGTCCTTGAAACAAGAATGCCACCTTTATTATGTACCAGAGCCACTTATTTATGGATCCATAACTGATAGCCACGCCCTAGGCAAACTCAACAGAAACCACTCCCCTGCCATCAGGAAGTCCTGAGGGTCTCGTGCTCAGAGCAGCTGCAAACACAGGAAAACAAGTTGTCTTGCTCAGAGCAGCTGCAAGCATAACAAGTTGTTTACAGGAAATTCAGGTCCACAGCCCCCGACATATAACATCAGAACTTCAAGTTCTGACATGTCCCACAATGCCCAGGGCTGCTGCATTTGATTTGTGTCCATGGACCACACCTTAACAAGTTCATGTTACAAGGAGGCAGAGCTCAAATATTCTGAAACCTATCTTAGGAATTGTGAGTGGACTATCTTTTCAAAGGGCATGTAACTGGAAAATTAATAAAAAGAAGCAGTAGAGAAGATAAGAATATTGTTTATGTTTAACAAAAATTTATCTTCCACCTAAATACTTGAATGGACTAAGAATTTTGTTGATTAATATAATGGTTCCCTCAGGTGGTGCAAAGACCAAGAACTTCTCTCTATCCTTGCCCCCTCCCTGCCTTTTTTGTCAAAGATATAATTCACTTTGGTTTGTTATATCTTAACAGAATCGTTTTATAGGTAGGCCAGAGAGTAACTCATGAAGGATTCCAAATTGTTCAGCTTTGAGGATAAATTTGTGACTGTTATTACGATGTTTACATTTCATCTCCTTAACCTCAGTACAATATATAGAATCTAAAATTTTATTTTGACCATTTTGAGTGCATATTTCTTTGTTTTAAGATTTAATTTTTAAAAATCTTTATACATAAGTGTGTATTTTCTGTGTGTCTGCCGTGTGTGTGTGGGGGGTGGTGTTTGTGGAATACTGAGGAGTTAAAGTTACAGGCCTTTGTGAGCCTCCCTGTATGGGTGCTAGGAACTGGTCTCCTGAAAGACCATCATGCTATCTTAATCACTTAAACATTTCCCCAGCCCTATGTGTACAGTTCTAATTTCCCCCAATTCACATTGCTATAAATCATTATCACCATTCCTTTCTAGAACTTTCACAACCCCTAGTCAAAACTACACCCCCACTGAACAATACATCCTGTCTTCATCCCTCTAGTCCCTGTATGTGCTACCACATTTTCTGTCTCCAGAAACTTGACAACCTTAGGTATCTGAGACTTCAGGAGTATCACCCTTCCCTTTGTTTCTTCATTCATCCATCCACCTGTCAAATACTTATCTCTCCAGTTAGGACATTTCCAGTTTCTGCTCCATTTGGGTTTCTTCTCTTGTATAATCATATTTAAATATGTACTAGTGGGGTCTCATCTATTCTTTTGTCCTGACCCTCCACCATTCCTCCCTTCTTTTCCATGCTTCTATAAAACCTGTGGTACCCTCAGAGTTTATATGCAGAGAAGGGCATACTGCAAATATACAAGATAGAAGTTCATTAACAGGGAAGCGTGGATAGCAAGTTATTTGCTCATTATCCTGCACGTCACATTCTGGGGTGTTATTGTCCCAGACTTCTCATTAACGCCTCAGAATCATGCTCCTCCATAGATAGGGTTTTGTGTCTCAGTTCCTCTGAAAAGCCCTGCTAGCAAAATGTCACTGTTACATTCCCAAGAACTGTTCTTGCTGGAACACTGGGAAAGCATCTGAAACCTCTTACAAAAGGAATATTTCAGCAATTAGGGGCCCGGACTGCCAGATAGAACAAACAAACTTGAGTCAAGGAAAAATGACCAGTGAATCCACATTGAATTTATTTTCTGTCTTGGCTGCTTGTTAATCCCTAATTGCTAGCAGATAGGTAGGAGGATAAATTTCACAGCAATCGTCCTCGTAGAGTATAATTTGAATGACCAATTAATTGCTGCTCTGTTGTTATGTTTAATTTAGATTAAATAGCTTCTTAGGAAAATGGTTGCTTTTCAGACAGTCAAAAATTGCTTGTTCAAAACTGAGAAACAAGTCTGTGGAACCAAGGTCTAGTTCAGCCCCGCTGTTCCTGGACCCTTTGCCCAACTCCTGCAAAGATGTGGAATCGAATATCTGGAAGCCACTTGTGGTCTCCATAATAACAGTATCAGAGAGCTGATAGGAATTACTGAACCGTGAGCTGACACATAGGTTTCTTCAGACTATCTACAGCTCTCTACACGAGACAGAACCTGGGGATGATAACCTTGGAGCCCACCCTGGCAGATTCTTCTAGAAACAATGGGAGATTTAGGAAAAGGGCTTCTCTTCAAATTTCTGACCATCTGTATTTTCTGAAACACAGCAGCAACACTTGTGTTAATATTGTCTAAGTCCTGAGTTCCATCAGGGTGAACCACACAGCAGATGGCTCCTCACCAGCCTCTTCCTGAAGCTAGTGGGAAGGAAAGTCAAGTTCTTATGACGCTCCGTCTTCTGCAGTCTTGCTGACTTTGTGGTAGAAATGCTTTTAAGCAAGCAAATCGGTTGATTCTTGCCAGAGACTGTATTGACAAGAGCTCTCCTAAGTGATTTTCATGGCCCATTCTGCCACCTTTGTTTCTGTGGAAGCATCATGATTTGAAGCCATTTGATAGGATTTTACCCCCGAGGGATAAAAATAACTGCTAAAGAGGCTTGGAGTCAAAGGAGAGATAAACTTTATGGGAGTGACGTGCTCTAAGACCCCAGCTTTCGTGTAGGTTACTGCACACATTCAGAAGAGTTTTCTTATCCATGTACCCTTCACCCTTAGGGTCCAGGCCCACTGAGAGTCTTTGATAATCTTGGAAACTCTTCATCCTGGAGGATAGGGAAAAGAGTGTTCTTTAATGCCTTTCAGAATATTTCAGTACCTTTTATCAATTGCTAACTTCAGGAGAAAATCTGAAATATTTCTTGACAACTTTGCTTAAGAAAGTTCTGAGAAGGATTATTCCAATTTCATTTCATTTTCTTTGGAAAGTTTGATAAATTTAGAATTTATTACTGTTTCTAATGATTATTAATGAAATGAATGAATGACTACTCTTATTAATACTTCACATTAACCAAGTGTTGATATATTGTTGAAATAGGAGCGGCGGGGCTGCGTCCCCAGCACCCCAGCCGCCTGCTAGCTTATGCCCGAAATAACAACACACGAACTGTATTCATTTAAACACCGCTTGGCCCGGCTAGTTCCATCTTCTTATTGGCTAGCTCTTACATATTGTTCTAACCCATTTCTAATAATGTGTGTAAGCACCCCAAGGTGCGCTTACCGGGAAGATTCTAGCCTACGTCCATCCTAGGTCGGAGCTGCCTGGGAGAGCGAAGCCTGGCATCTCTGCTCCAGAGAGCAGAGCTGTCGAGTCTACCCGGGAGAGCTGAGCATGGCGTCTCTGCTCCTGAGAGCAGAGCTGTCGGGTCTCTCTGGGAGCAGAGCAGAGTCTGACCTCACTTCCTCTTCCTCCTGTTTACTCTTCCCACCTATGCTTTAACCTATCAGGGCCAGCCAAGCAGTTTCATTATTGCTCAATGACCTTCCTCCATCAATATATCATTTCATGGTAAGCATCTACATGTGTTTTCTTATTTCAAGTCACAGAGAACTCTGGGAAGCTACAGAGGACTTGTGTGTGTGTGTGTGTGTGTGTGTGTGTGTGTACGTGTGTGTGCTTGAAAAATCTGCCTAGATTCTTAAGAGTGGCAGTCAGGGTTGATGCTCATGATTTCATTCCCCATGGTAGTGCTAACTCTCAGATTCATGCTTGATTAATAGCATCGTACTTCCCATTCATTTATGCATTTTGACTACTAAAAGTCAGTGGTGTTTTTAATGAAGGTATTATTAGTCCTAGACATTTCCGTCTTTTCCTGTGTCATATGTTTTCTTCTCTGCTATGTCATCTAAGCAAGTCTCCAAAGAAACCTAAGATTTTGCATTCCTCATTCCATCCTTCCCTCCTTCTCGTTCTTCTCTCTTCCTTTCTCCCTCCCTTCCTTCTTTGTTCATTTTGTCGGATGACTTCCCTACAAAGTACAGAATGTATAGGAGTTTTACTTATAGGATTTGTAGAGCTATTGCTGAAATCCTAAGTCAGCAGCTTTAGAGAGCCCATTCTATCTCTATTTTATTTTATTTTAATCCATTTTGAGAAACAGTTCTTTTTGTTCAGTAAACTTCAATTAACATACTGTTTTCACAAATCAAAATAGTTTCAGAATATCTCTATTCCTTTGCTTAAGGAATCATAGAGCAATAACATAATTCATATTACAGGGTAATGAAACCTTTTTTAAAAAATATAAACAGAGATTTCTAGGAATTGGCATGTTTCTAATGATACATCATATTTGTGCTCCCTTACTACAGACATTGACATGTTCAGTATAAGAAAGCTGGGGTGTCTGGCTTGCAGACCCTTTAACTGATCAGTACTGAGTTGTGTTATAAAACCACTTTTCTGTTTTTCCTAAATATGCAATAAGTTCTAGCCTTTGAGTCCACATTTCTATAGCTGCCTGGTTATAACTTGTCTTGATTTTAGCGTACAATGCAGATGAGTTAGGCTGCAGACAGAACCCTGGAAGCAAAGTTGACCATTGTAAGGGCTCCCATGTGCCCAGAAAGTGCCCCTGGATGACACAGAGATGTCTGTCGAGTGCAGTGTAAGATCCTGAACCCTTCAGTAGCTTTATATGTGCATTTGTGTTGTTGTTTTACAAATTTAGGTAATTAAAACAGCCACATTTCTTAGGCATTTTATGAATTCCATATTTATTTTGATTCAGGCCTCACTCTCCCAAGTGTCTAAAAGTTAAGGTGTCATCTGGTCCTCTAACTATCACAATAGATGTTGGAACATGGACTTTATCCCAGCTGTGTCAATCTATGTCTCTGAAAGTGTTGTGGTGAAATAAACCATAGTTTATAGCCCAAGACACTTGAGCAATATTATAATTCTATGTCTTAGCTCGCCAGGTCTTTGATATTATATTAGCCACTAAGAGTTCTCTTTTGTTTTAAATTTTTATTTGTTTATTTATTTAATTTTTAGATTTTGTGTGTGTCTTGTGTACCTACATCTGTGCACATGTTCCTGAGTGAGTGGGTGCTCCTATGTGGGGTACATAATATGCACATATTTATGTATATGTCTGGGGGGGTCAGAGGTCACCCTTGGATGTGATTCCTCAGCCATCAACCTTGTTTATTGAGAAAAGGGTCTTTTTACCGGGACCTGGGACTCTTAGATTAGGCTCTACCTGCTAGTGGTGGGATTACACCAACACCTCTGTTTATACTAGTGTGGGATCACACAGGCACCTCTGTACACACTTGTGTGGGATCACACAGGCACCTCTGTAAACACTAGTGTGGGATTACATGGGAACCTCTGTACACACTAGTGTGGGATTACATGGGAACCTCTGTACACACTAGTGTGGGATTACACAGGCACCTCTGTAAACACTAGTGTGGGATTACATGGGAACCTCTGTACACACTAGTGTGGGATTACACGGGAACCTCTGTACACACTAGTGTGGGATTGCACAGGAACCTCTGTAAACACTAGTGTGGGATTACATGGGAACCTCTGTACACACTAGTGTGGAATTACATTGGAACCTCTGTACACACTAGTGTGGGATTACACGGGAACCTCTGTACACACTAGTGTGGGATTGCACAGGCACCTCTTTAAACACTAGTGTGGGATTACATGGGAACCTCTGTACACACTAGTGTGGGATTACATGGGAACCTCTGTACACACTAGTGTGGGATTACATGGGAACCTCTGTACACACTAGTGTGGGATTACATAGACATCACTGGAAAATTTTTTTTAATACGAATCTTGTGAGATTGAACTCATATCCTCATGGTTGGGCAGCAAGCATTTTAAGGACGTTGATCTCCCTAGCCTTTTAAGTTTTGTTTCTGATGAACGTTAAACGGAATTCTCACCCAATCAAATTCACCCACTCTGAATGTGTGCCTCATGGGGACCCACACAAGCACTTCTTTGTGCATCCACCCCAGCAGCCAGCACGGACAGACCGCCAGTCTTGTTCCTTTGTGTCTTTATGTGGTTGGTCCCTCAATGTCTGTATTTCTCTGAAATTACTGATATTACTGATCCAAGTTCTAGCATTATACCATTCATTTCTCTCTTACATAATCACACAGAAGTCACTTAAATTAGAGGTGCATATGGCTTCTTCTGCTTGACATGATTATTTTATTACTTATTCTTGCTGTGTTTATTGGGCACAACCTTCTTTTGATTTCTGAATAGTATTATATGGTGTGATATTATTATACCTCTAGTGGCCTACTAATTTTTCTCTTGAAACACAGTTATTTCCAGCCTTTAGTTAGTACAGAGTAGCTACAAACATTTGAATGTAGGTCCCATGTTACCGAAGAAACCCCGATTTCTTTGTGTGGCACACATTTCTATGTCTCTTAGGCATATGTTTGGAAGTGAACTGTCGGCTCTGTGTAGGCATGCCAAAGCCTTTGCTAAGTTGCTTTTCAGCACTGTCTACATATTTCTCATGATCAGCAGTGTGCATTGTGTTCTAGACCCTTTTCTTGTCAGGTTATTTATAACTGTAAACATTCTAGTTGGTGTGTGATGGTATTGTTTTTCCAAGGCCACAATAAATAATTATGTTGAATGACTTTTGATATGATTTTTGTCAATTTATACACCTTCTTTTTGAAATGTATGTTCAAACATTTTGCTTATTTTTATATTATCTTACTATTGACCTTTGTTTTTTTTTCCATTAAAATAAAATTAGTCACCTAGTCACTCTACAGACTTCTTTTATTCAACATTTTCTGTAACTATTGAGGTAATATATAATTTGTTCATTTTTTTAGTTGCAGATTTAGTGGATGACATTGTGTGATGTTTTGTTGTTCAGCTTGCCTGTATTCCTGGGAGTGCAACCCATGATGTCATACTGGTTGCTTGAAATTAGCATTGTGACACTTTGTAAAGTGCCTCTATAGGGAATTTTGTTATATAAAGCAAAATAAACAAGATTCTGACAAATATGGCATGTTTTGACAAAAAAATAGGAAGAAGGAGGGAGATCAGGGAGGGGGTGAATATGTTCAAAATATGTGATACATATAAGTGAATTTGTCATTATGAAACTCATCACTTCATGCAATGAATCTAAGCTAATGCATTTTTAATGTAGTTCCCTTTCACTGGGATGCGTTGGGTGGGTTTCTTATTGAGGTAAAGCTGATCTCCTGTGACGTTTATTCTCCCTCCTCTGTTTTCTGGAAGAGATTGTATAGTACTTACATAGTTTTCTTTCTGATTGTGTGGCAGAATTCCTCATCATGCCCCCTGGATAGGGTGTTTCCTCTGTAGGAAAGGTTTCAACCATGCGTTCAATTTTTAAGCAGATAACAGTATTTCACTTATATACCCATTCTTTTCCTCCTCACCTCCTCTTTCTCCTCCTTCCCCATCCCTCCTCATCCTGTTCTACTCATTCTTATTTTTAAAAGAATCTAGTTTAATTTAGAATGCTCCAAGGAGCAGTAGGCTGGGCACTAGCAAAAATACTGCAGACTGATTGTTTATATCTCCCAAAATTATATCTGTATCTTTTAAAAATTTGCTTTCAGAAAGTAGTTTATGACATCATTTTTAAGATATTTTAGGCTCTTAGGTGATCTTTGTCTTTTCTTTCCTTTTAAGACGATATTTCCCGTGATCTCCTTTCCTTTATCATTCTTAGGGCGAGTAGTTTCAGCTATTGACTCAGAACTCATCTTCAGTTTTAATAATTTGGTATTGGTTGATTTTCATTCCCTTGGTGTCCTACTCTTACCTTTACTATTTCATCGCTTTTGCATTTTTGCATTATCCTCTTATGTTTCAGTTCCTTAGGTATCCATAAACCATTTTTTTGAAACTTTTCATTTTCAATAGCAAAAGTTCCCTCTGAACACCGTGATAGACGGATATCACAAAAATTTGTGTACTAGAAATTCTGTCTGTTTTTGCTAATTTTCTTTGTTATTTTTGACCCACATATTATTCTGAAATGTTATTTAATTTGAAAATGTATAGGAAAATTCCAGAGCTTTTGTTGTCGGTTTCTAGGTCAATTACACTGTTGTTGCTGATCATACTTTCCACAGCATCAACTCTTTGCAATTAGAAGAGTCTATAATATGCCAACTAGGTCACTCTAGTTAATAGTGTTGTTGAGGCTTTTTACGTCTCTATTGATTTTTCTGTCTTCCTGCTATAGCAATTACTTATAAAAGGACATTAATGTACTGACTATTCTTGCAGATTTGTCGGTTTCTGGGACTTATTTTTGTTGGCCTTATTTCAGGTATCTTGAAAGCCTGCTAGTATAGCCTCAGTGTTTAAAGTCATTGTTTCTTGACGAATTAAAGCTTTAGCAATGAAGTAGCATGACTTTTTAGTCATATAATACTTCCCGCTCCAAAGCTATGCTGCCTCATACAGATTGTCATTCTGGTTTGTTTTGCTTGGTTCTTGTTTCCAATCTATGCATGTTCTATGTATGTAATTGAAGGTGCTTCTTCTGGAGGAGTGTTTTGAAATCAAAATGTCATTTGATAGTAATAAAACAATATTGTCATTTGTTCGTGTCTATACTCTTTATCAGTGCTCTTTTACTTCACATTTTCTGTTCTACTTGGATTCCCTCTTCTTTTACGTGTTGTATTTTCTCTTTTACATTTTTATTACATAGGCTTACATAAGATGACTGTCTTTCAAGAATGCAATGCACTCTGGGCACATTCCCCTTTACCCTGCTATCTCCCCCCTTCCAACCTTCACCTTCTCAGCAGTGCTCCTATTTCCCTGCATGATTTTATTTTTACTTTCATGTCTATATTATATAATTTATGCATCTACTAAGACAAGGATCCTTGGATGAAAGACAACATAATATTTTTTTTTTCTGGTTCCTGTCCTGGAACTAGCTCTGTAGACCAGGCTGGCCTCGAACCCACAGAGATCCGCCTGTCTCTGCCTCCCCAGTGCTGGGATTAAAGGCGTGGGCCACCACTGCCCGGCTAATATTTGCTTTTTTGAGGCTGACCCAATTTCACTACCATTGGAATGGATTTCTAGTTATATCCATTTTCCAGCAAATGACATAATTTCATTCTTCTTATTGTGTGTATAAGATGCGTCATTTTTTTTACCAGTTCCGGTGTTGATGGACAGCACAGTAGATAATTTGATGTCAGCTAACTCACCATAGAAACAAATGTCTTGGCCTGTTTGCAGGAATTTCTAATCTGGGTTAACCAGAATGCTAAAACACCCTACCTGTAGATGGCGCTGCATCTTGGGTTGTGGTACTGGATTGTATACAAAGAAAATGAGCCGAGGATCAACATTTATCTGTCTCTGCTTCCTGAACACGGACACAGTACATCCTGCTACCTCTTTTTCCTATCACCCTCTCATCCTGCCCCACTAGGACGGACTGTGCCCTTGACCTGAGAGCCTAAATAAACACCCCCTTCATTAAGTCGCTTTCTTCACGTCGGTCAGTAAAACGACGACTATTGGCACCTAGGCTGGTTCTTTAATTCACCTTTTGTGAACAGTGTGCTCCTCTAAACATTGATGTGTGGATATCTCTGTGCTATGTTGACTTGGATTGATTTAATTATAACTATTTAACACCTGGTGGCAACGGATTCCATCAGCTTTTGTTTGTCTGCTTATATAACTTTGTAAAAAAGAAAAGCCGGAGAAGGCTTTCAAAACAGTGTGGGGAATAAAGTAGCCTGGATCATGGTTTCTTTCAGAACTGAAGACATCTTGACATTTTGCTCTGGCTAGGCAGGATTTAAAGCCCACAGTCCTTCTTGTCTCTGTTCCCTGTTATTACGTCTCATCTAGCAGCTTTAAGTCTTTTGTTCACAGCACAGTTTTGTGATATACCTACCTTTCTGTAATTGACTTCTATGTCCTACTGTTTGGTAGTTTGCTGAGCTTTTTGAACAGATATGTTTAAAGATTTTAAAGTCAGATTTACCATAATTTTTCTCATTCATTCAAATAATTTTTTTTTCTGTTTAAACCCATCTTTATGTAACTTTCATTGAACATTTATTAGGGTACTTGATATTATGTCACATGTTATCTTGACTCTATTTTTTTCATTTATTTATTTAAAGAATTATGTCCTCAAATTTATGAATTCTTTATCTCACATTGTGGGTCCATGGTATGAATTTTCTCTGTAGTAATCTGCATAGCTTTCTCAATAAGCAAAAATGTGTTTATCCTAAGTATTTTTGGTGTAGTATTTTTTTGTTTTTTTAAATTTAATTATGATATCATTAGATAATTTCCTCCCTCCCCCACACCTTCAATGATGGCCCCTTCCTAAATCCACAGCCTCTTCTCTTTAATCTTTGTTTTTGCACATAGCTATAAATGAATCAACACATGAATATAACCCACTGAATCTGTTCTGCGTTGCCTGCACAGCTGTTTTTTACTCTGACCACTTAACACTAGACAGTCAATCAGAGAAAACCAGCTCTTTGTTTCTCGGCAGCTCTTAATTGCCCGTATCTCTTCACCTGGGGGAGACCCTGTGAGAATTCCCCCATCTACCTTGAGATCTCAGCTGTTGTTGGAATTGCTCAGGTCTTGGTTAAGCAGTTGTGCTATTGAGATTCTATGGGTGTTGCTTTTCTGTCAGAGCTAGAAGACATAATCTCACAAGAGAGTACCTAGGACCCTAGCTCTTACAAGCTTTCTGCCATCTCCTCTAGAATGTTCTCTGAGCCTTGGGTGGAAGGTTGATGCAGGCTTTTAACTGATGGTAATTATCAGGCCAAAGTTTTCTGAGAGTTTTTGTCATAAATTTTAACATTATTAATAATTTAAAATTATTTCTTTGTATCTTTTGATTATTACATAAATTATTGTTGTTAATTATTTTTAGTTGTTATCATAAATAACATATCTACTGATTGTCAAATGTTAAGCCAAACTGTTTTCAGATAAATTTTAATTGACATGTGACTCCTTGCTTTGTAGTCTTTAACTATAATTGCTAATACTGTAAAAAGATGTATGAGGAATAATAATCTGTAGTGTTTATTGTTTCTTTTTAATGTCCTGGTTAGTTTAGTAAGAGTTGATAGAATTTTATGTTAAGATTATTACAGTAGTCTCATAAGAACATGGACGGGTTCTCACCATCTGTATTTTATGTCGTAGTTTGAGATTGGTGGTATTTAGTCTTCACTTGAGTGATTCATAGAAGTCACCATTAGATTCCTCGGGATCTAGAACACTGCTTTAGCAATTTGTTTTAAAATTTGCAGCCTAAAGTTTCCTTAAATGATCAAGCATATTCGGATTTTACTTACTGATTTGCCCATTTCATTTCCACTAACAACTATTTGGCATAAGATTCACTGCCATCTTCAGCACTTTTTTCTATATGATAGCCAGAAAAAGCATTTCGCTTCTAATGGCAGTGGCTGTGCCCTTTCCCTTGCTCCATAAATCCAAGCTTTTACTAGGAACATTCTTGTGTCATTTTGATTTTAATAGAATTTCGTTTGTCAGTTTTTAACATTTCCTGTTTCCTACTTACTTTTAAGATCATTTTTTTACTCCAGAACTTTATTCTTGCTGAATATATAAATTATGGTTATATCTGGAAACTTCCTGTAACTATTGATTTGCCTGCTTTCCTCAAAATTTATTATATAGAAATCTCATGCATTAAAATACATAAAGTTTTATGAATTTTTTTTATTAATTTAATTCAATTCAGTTTTTGTTAAGAAGAAATTACACATTGGTTGAATACTTTAAAAACCATTGAAATATGGCTGTTAGCCCTGTATATTTTCTTAGTGAACATTGCAAGAGTATTTAAATAAAATATTAATCTTATATATTTTGATACAGTGTTTCATGCTTAAATACTGATAGATGAGCTCAGGGTAGTTGCCAGTTTTGCAGAATCTGTGTCTTCATTTGTGTTTTTATTCTATCAGCTGCTGGAAGACACTTGTTAATATATTCAACTTATGATATTTTGAAGTCTTTTACAAAAGTTTTGCTCCTTCATTAGACTCTGTTAATATTTCATTCACATGTTTTGATGTTTCATTGTCAGGTACATACGCATTAATAATTAGCATGGTTTAGAGGTGTGTTGACAATTTTACTATCAATTCTGTTATTCCCTTAAGTTCATTATTTGTAATATATTTCTGCCTCTGTATTTATTTTCTACTTTCTGTACTTTCATACTGTAAGTAGGTTCCTTTAAGACAACATTAAACTGAAATTTGTTTCTTTTTTCCTCACTCTAGTTCCTTATTCCATTCCTAATCTCCATGATTCTGCCCATCGTAGAGTGGATATCGCTGGTTTACGAGCAGATTTTACAGGTAAGCAAATACACCTCATATTTCCCTTTCTGTGCCTCACTTACCTCACTCATAATTGTCTTCTAATTCCATTTACTTATCTGTGAATTTAATTCTTTTTAGTTGCTGAGTAATATTTCACTTTGGAAATGTACCGTGTTCTTTTAATTCCATTATTCTGTTTAGGGATATCTAGGTTGTTTCCAATTTTTGTCTATGATAAATAGAGCAACAATGAACTTGGTTGAACAAGTGTCTCCGGTGTAGGATAAAAATATTTTTTTGGTTATATACTTAAGAGTGATATGGTTGGATCTTGAGGTAGATTGATTCCCATCTTCCTGAGGAATTGTCACTGTGATTTCCAAAGTGACTGTGCAAGTTTTCACTCCCATGAGCCGTAGGAAAGTCTTCCCAGTGCTACACATTCTTACCAGCACAGTCTGTCACATATTCTATTGATCTCAGCCATTCTGACAGGTGTAAGATGAAGTATTGAAGAAGTTTTGATTTGCTTTTTTTTTTTTGAGAATTAAGGATGTTGAACATATCTCGAAGTATTTCTCACCTGAGTTTAGTCTCTTGTGAATTCTCTGCGTAGGTCTGTACTCCATTTTTTAATTTGATTATTTGTTTTCTTAATATAGTTTTTGAAATTGATATATGTTTGGGTATTGGTGTTCTATTGAAAGTATAGTTGGTAAATTATTTTTTCCCATTTTGTAGGCTGCTGATTTGTCTTAGTAATGGTTTCCTTTATCATTTAGGATATTTTCAGATCTATGATGTCCAATTTCTTAATTATCGATATGAGTGTTTGTGCTAACAGTATTCTGTTGAGCATGTGTTCTCTTGTGCTAATGAGTTCAAGGGTATTCCCTCCTTTCTCCTCTATCAGGTTACTGTATCTGGTTTTGTGCTGTGGCCCTTGATGTATTTGGAGTTGAGTTCTGTGCAGGGTGATAAGTAAGGTTCTATTTGAGTTCTTCCACATGCAACTGTCCACTATGCCAGTACCATTTGCTGAAAATGCTGTCTTTTGTCTAGTGTGTTTTTCTGACTTCTTCTGCAAAATAATCATGTATCCATAAGTGTGAAGATTTATATCTGGTCTTCAGTTCAACTGCTGCTTCTCTTTCACTGAGTCTGTTTAAATTGTTTATCTTTTCTTGATTTAATTTTAGTAAGTAATATGTATTGAGAAAATTTCTTCCTTTTTAGCATGATGAGAATGAATTCTGCTCCATTAAATTAATAGCCCAGTTGCAGCCTTCGCATCTTAGAGTACCTGAGTATAAACCCTGTAGGGACCAGAGGGAGTCCTGGTGACAGATGTCCACCCTCTTTAATATCTACATACAAACTGAACTTCCAAATGTTGGCCTGAAACACATCCCTCAATATTTTGTAAAATTACCTAAGTAATCCTGGCTACTGTCAAGTCTAAGAAACCCCAATCAGAGTGAGGTGGGGCCTTTCCAGCTCTTCACTGTCCCTTCACTGTCTAAACTTGATCCTTTTCTGCCACAATTTCACATGCTTGCTAGTAACCAGGTATACCAGTTTGCTTTCTATTGCTGTCCTAGAGATCACAATCCAAAGAGACTTAGGGAGGAAAAGGTTCTTTCAATTTATAGTTTACAACTCCTTGTGCTGGGAATCCAGGGCAGGACTCCATGAGAGGACCCTGACAGCAGGAACTGAAGCAGAAGTCAAGGAGAAATGTTGCTTCCTGGCTTTCTCTTCATGACTCGCATGGCTTGCTTTCTTATACATCCTAGGACCACCTGTCCAGGAGAGCCACCACCCACAACAGTCTGGGACCTCCCAGATCAGTTACTAATCAAGGCAACACCCAACAGACATGTCTGTGGGCCAATATGACAGAAGCATATTTTCAATGGATGCTTTTTCTTCCCAGAAGACTATAGATTGTGTCATGTTGGCAAAACAACAAAAAAATAACCAAGAAGGCATGAATAAAGGTATGAGTTTGTGTGTGTGTCCCATGTGAATGCATTTCACACACACACTCATATGTTTGTTTATGTAGAAAGAGATCCTTTACCTTGTAAGTTTTACCTTTATCTTGTAAGTTTTGTTTCGCCTTTACTAGCTCCTCTTCTTGGCATGCATACAAGCTGTCTAGGAGGAGAGGATGGTTCCCTTAAGGCTGGTGACAGACACATACCTGACTCAAAAGGCTCTGTTCAGTCATATTTTGTACTCCTGCACTGAGTAAGTGTGTATGTATGTGTGTATACGTCTATGTGTGTGTATGGCCCCAGACATAATATATATGCACTCATGTGTGTGTGTGTTTGTATGTATGTGAATGCATTTGTATGAGTGTATGTATTGTGCATGCATATAGATGTATGTGTAAGCATGCATGTAAGTGTATGCATGTGTGTGTATGTCTGTGTGTGTATGTGTATATATGTATGTGTGTATGCATGTGTGTGTAGGTATGTATGTGTCTGTATGTGTGTATTTATGTGTCTGTATGTCTATGTGTATGCATGTGTGTGTATATGTGTGTTTGACAACCAAATGAAATTGTAGTTCTGATAGTTCTGGTTCTCTGCCCTGTAGATATATTCAAAGAATGTGGAATTAATAAAACCTGGTCAACTGCATGTCAAAAAAATAAACGAAAACCAAGAAGAAGGAAGAAAGAAAAGGACTGCTCATTTGAAGAGTGGAAAAGTATGTCTAAGTTCCCCATGCTAATTAACAGATTCAGACAAGACACTTCCTGTCGCCACCTCTGGGTTTCTGATTAGTGTACAACTAACTGTCCTTAGGGTATGAAGTTAAATTAAGCATCCACATATGCTGTGCATTCTGAAGTGTTTTAAGTAACTGTATTGACAAGCTCACACCCATTCTCCCTTTTTGACAATAGAGGTGTATACACTGTAGAGAATACTGCCAAGCAGTCCTGGGAAGACAGGATTAAAAACAAGAGCCAAACGGCCTAGAATTGGTAATTAAAATAAAAACAAAAATAACCTTATTGAAGCTTTAAACCTAGTTTAAAGATCAACATTCAGGACATTCTGTCCAAGTTGAAAGACACCTTTCTGGATGTTTGTTTGCTTGTTTGTGTTAGAGAGTGGAAGCTTTTATTTAGGGAGTGTCCTAATTCTGTTTCTGCTTCTGTGACAAACCACCACAACCAAAAGTAACTTGGGGAGAAAATTGTTTCTTTCGTCTTTTAGGTAGTAATGTCTAATGGAGGGAAACCAAGGAAGGGTACATGGAGGAACATTGTTTACTTGTTTGCTTCATCTAGCTCACTCAATTGCCCCTCTTATACCGCCCAGGGTCACCTTCCAGAGCATGGCACCTCCTTCAGAGGGTCACACACGCCTACATCATTAGTAATTAGAAGGATATAATTCCTCCTTTGAGATTGACTCCTCCCAAGCAAGTCAAACCTGTGTCAAGTTGACAGAAGCTAATGAGCACAGGGAAAATGGTGGAGAGTTGCTCTGCCAGAATCAGAGCCTTCTTCCACTTTCAAGCTGTGGTAGTTACAGGGAAAATGGGGTGAGTTGAGAATAGTTTACCAATTTTCCTTTCGGGCCTGAGAATGGCCATTTCTAGGGGCAGTCAATTTGAGACTGGCCTTTGCTAGGAGTAGTCAATCTGAGATTGGCTGTTGGTAGGGTTATTCAAGGTGAGATTGGCCATTGCTAGGGGTAGTCAATCTGAGATTGGTCATTATTAGGGGTTGTCAATCTGAGATTGGCCATAGTTGATTAAAATTATTAGGTGATTGATGGACATGTTTCTTGGCTGACTATTGCTTGGGATTCACAAGTCAGGGCAATTATTAACCTTGAGAAACAAGGTAATTTATTTCTGAAACAAAATTATTGTAGATACTGAAATTGTCACAGTTGAAGAATATGGAGAGGCTTTATATAATGGTTTTGTCATGGCTAACATTCTGAATTTGGTTGTCATATCAATGAAAGGAGTACATAGTTGTCATCTTCATAACTCTTTACTGATGGACAAGACCAGTGTCCTCACTGGGGTTCTTGCGACAAGGAATTCTTTTTATTAAATAAAATACTATCTGACCAGTCCTTCCTTCCTTTCTTTTTTTCTCACAGAATTTCTCTCTGTAGCTGTGGCTGTACTAGAACTAACTCTATAGACCAGTCTGGCCTTGAACTCCCAGAGATCCACTTCCCTTTGCTTCCCAAGTGCTGGGATTAAAGGTGTATATGCCACCACCACCTGGCCTCTAGCTAACCATTTATATAGAAAGCTCCAGTCTATGAATGAATTAAATTTCTTTGTATTTATTGCTTTCTCTGTTGGTTCAGGTACCCAAAGAAGTAAAACCCAAGGTGGAATTAGGTGTGACAAAGAACCTCTGAGAATGGCGGGGACAGGAAGAGTGGAGACTCTTCAGAGCACGAGTCAGAACTGATGCTTTGCTGGATGCCAATGGTCAGCAACCTAGTTTCCGCGAAGGAGTACTAGGGAAAACCTCTCACTCCCTCAATTCCCAAGAAGCTTGGCTCACCTTGTCTTTCCTCTCTCTCTAATCTTTAATGGGGAGAAGCATCTTGAAAATATATTTACAAGAGATAGGCTGCATTGGATTCAGCATGCAACATGGCAGAACACACCTGCAGTAGTTTGAATGAGAATAACCCTCATAGGCTCATATAGTTGAACATTTGGTTCCCAGTTGGTGGAACTGTCTGGGAAGGATTAGGAGACAAGGCCTTGTTAGAAGTGTGTCTGTCACTGGGACTGGGCACTGAGGTTTAAGAAACCCAAATCCCAGTGTTGTTCTCTCATTGCATTCAACTTTCAGATAAGACATAACCTCTCAGGTACTCCTCCAGCAGGTACTTCTCCAGCACCATCGTTGTCTGCCTCCTGCCGTGTTCCCTCACATAATGGTCATGAACTAACCTACTGAAACTGCAAGCAAGCCCATAACTAAATGCTTTATTTTATAAGTTTCCTTGATCATGGTGTATTTCACAGCAAGAGAGCAGTAACAGTAACGAAGACAACATCATCTCAACAGCAGATCTATGGGGTATATTTTGTTGGCTGCCTCTTCCTTTTGAAAATGCCCAAGAATTACAGTCCTTTCTAAAACCAAGCTCACTGCTTGTCTCAAGCACTTTTTTTTACAAGGAATTTTAATTTTACAATTCAAAATACATCTCTCATTACATGTGATTTTGTAGTTATTCATGTCATTTAAAAAATAATCCATGTGCAGTTAAAATGTTAATTTGAGTTTGGAGATCCTCATTAAGAGGACTTAAATTGGTGATAATTATAGACAACTTGCTCATAGTGACTTGAAAACTTGGCAGTGAGCTAAAGTGGGACTCCATTGGATGACATGTGTCCTGACCCTGCCTCTTGCTAGCGCTGGTTCTAACAGGATACTTGACCTCCTTAGTTTCTTTTCTTTTCTTTTTTTCTTTTCTTTTCCCTTCCCTTCCTCTTTCTTTCTTTCTTTCTTTCTTTCTTTCTTTCTTTCTTTCTTTCTTTCTTTCTTTCTTTCTTTCTTTCTTTCTTTTGGTTTTTCAAGACAGGGTTTCCCTGTGTAACAGCCCTAGTTGTCCTGGATCTTGCCCTGTAGTCTAAGCTGGTCTCAAACTCAAAGAGAGCCACCTGCCTCCATCTCAGAAGTGCTAGAATTAAAGGTGTGTGCCATCACTGCCCGGCATTAGTTTCACTTTTCTCATAGGTAGAAGGAAGGATTTCTCTCCCGGATGGGTAATTCTATAACTTTATATACTAGAAAGAATCCTGTGCTGTCAAAGCAGGCATAGTAAAAATAATAAGATGCATTAGCCAGATGTTTTTTCTCCTTGTGTATGAATTTGTGTCTGGGAAAAACAAAAAACAAACAAACAAAAAACATGTTCTTATCCTTACTTTCCTTTTTCTTTTCTGTCTTTTTTTTTTTTTTTGAGATAGGATTTCTCTGTGTAGCTTTGGAGCCTGTCCTGGAACTTGCTCTATAGACCAGGCTGGCCTTGAACTCACAGAGATCCGCCTGCCTCTGTCTTCTGAGGGCTGGGATTAAAGGCGTGCGCCACCACCGCCTGGCATTGTTCTTACCTTTTCTGTTTGAAAATAAACAGAAGTATTTTTTCTTAAAATTAATGTAGTGCTTATTTATCAGTATTCTTTACGATGTTCATCTGACACATTTGTCCCAAAGATTCCAGAAGATTCCTAAAACAAATCTCCTATGAGGGCCCCTTCAAAAAAGCATCATCTTAAATACCATATGAAAAAAAATCTTCTTGCTCTAGAACAATTGCAAAAGTCACAATTCAGTTACCACATGGACTGTTCTAGAACAATAATGAATAGAATTTTTGGAAAAGAAGGAAAGTTATGTAAGAATAGGAGGGTTAGATGGTGTTTTCAGTATTTCTCAAAAATTCACTTTAAAAGTATGAAGACAAAAGTTCACATATTGGTAGTTCTTGCCTGTGGGTAGCAAAATTATGGGTGTATTTGTTTTCCTATTTACATCCCTTTTTATCACTCCCAATTTTGCAATATCTAGTAATAATTAATTGAGCGATTACTTTTAATGATTAGTTACTTGAATGAAAGATGATTATGATCAAACTATTTCTTTACATGTTGAAATATTTTTGATAAAATGGAGCTGAAATAAATGATCAAATCAGAATATGAAGTCATTAAAATTTTAAATCTATCTTAAATAGACATACAGCTTAGAAACAATGAAGTAAATGAATTGGAGTATTCATGTGCATGATCCTACCTCGTTTTTCCCAGGCATGCTATAGCTAAAACATCTGTTCCCTCTGCCTAGAGTTTATGTTGGAGATTATTTAAATGCTGTTCATGAAAGTCAAAAGTCCCTTTTAAGTAAGTAGGACTACTTCATTTCTTTATTTGTATTTGTTTTAATTGACAAGTTAAAAGCTTAGAAATAGTTCATACTTAAAAAGCACCACATGTGCCTTTTTAAAATGTGTGCTAGAAGTCAGGGTAAATATATCTATCCCCACACTTATTGTCTAGATGAGGGTAAGAAGTTATGGTGTGCTGTTGCGAAGTGGGTTAGCAATAGATAATGGTAACGCTGTGTGTATTTTCAAGAACTAGAAGACAGAAGATTTTCAGTGTCAGCACAGTAAAGATCACTTGTTTTCTTCTTGTTTTAAAACTCAGACTCTCAGTGCGGAGCCTTTACCTATGGATCAATCCACTCATCACTACGTTTAAGGGACATGTCACCTACAGGGGAACAAAAGTCTCTGAATCTTTTGAATTTAAACTTCTAATTTAAAGACGTTAGTATGTAGTCTCACTTATGGTAATATTTTCCAATCCCTTTTATCTAGGACACTCACAGTGTGAGGTCATATTTTAGGTCTGTGTTTACTCACATAAAATTTTTAGTTTAAAAAAAATGAGATATCTCAGTTGAGTTTGCAGTCATCTCATTATGTAGCCAAGGCTGGCCTCAATCTCAGCCTTCCTGCTTCAGATTACTCTGTGTTGAGATTTCAGGCACATATGGCCATTTCCAGCTAATGTAGTAATTTTTTCACTTAAAGGCCTATATATACGTTCACTGGTTTAACTTGGAATGAGTGTGTAGATTTTACTATAACAAAGTGCCCCCCAAACAGTGGCTTTATTACTTAAATAATAATTTTTTTTTTTTTACCAGTGCTGAAGGTTACTAGTTTGAAGTGAAGGTATTCAGAGTCAGGTTCTCGCTGATATCTCTATTGTGGAATCTTTCATTACTTCTTCTGCTCCCTGGTGTTTGCCATCAATGAATGATGTTCTTGCCTCAAATACATATGCCATCTGCTTAAGTCACACAGCATCTTCTGACAGTGTCTTCAGATGATCTTACAGCTGTGTGTGTCCTACCCATGTCCAAAACCCCCTTTCAAGTAAGAACTGAAGCACGTCTGGAATTTAAGTTTTTTCTCTGTTATGACTCTTTCCCCGAATATAGCATATTGTATGGCAAACTATTGTTTCACCATCTGTCCTTAGATGGAACACAATTCAACCCACAGAAATGAAATAATACTAAAGTAATAAAATAATACCAAAATAATAATGGCAACACTAAAATACTAAATAATAAGTGTTAGTGAATAGAACTGAGGAGGACTTAAAATGCAGTAAAAACCAGGTGAAATTATCAATATTTTAAATCAGGAAATAAAAGAAAATATTTTTATAGCAGGATTCAAAATGATAAAGTGTTATTAGTTTGATCAGTCCCAATATCAGAATATATAACTAAAAATAGAAATACCCAGAGCTCACTGACCATCCTTTGGATCACAAAGTGTGTGGGAGTGGCCAAGATATATAATTTTAATTCACACTCCAATTGGTTCTGGAACATTTTCAGACTAGAGATTAACAGATCAAGAGCTTCATGATCAGGGTGTACACTTGATACATCTGCAAAATTTCTGAGACAGGTAATTACTTGGTATCTGTCCTGAGACTTGAAGGAGCTGAAGTGGAGTGCTGCAGGTGATGAACGCATGCAGATCGTGCATGTCCTGCAGGGAGGTAGCCGGGTAAGTCCTGAGGAAGTAATTCCATGGAGCAGTCAAACCTGCAGTGGGCCCGTTGACGCTGTCCTTGGTGCTGATTATTTCCTGCTGAGTCTATCCGTGGAGCCCACCAAGTAGGAACTCTATGTTAGCATTTAGCATGAGAGATTTGCCCGGCTATGAGATCTCATTTCAGGCACATTGGCTAAACTATTCTAGAAAAAAAAATTGGAATTTAAGTGTAATGGTAACATATTTAAGTGAGATGATGCTAACAAATACAATTTTCTACAGAAGAAATTGAATAGTGAAGAACTTCAAAATTACTTTGAATATACAATATTTAGGCCCCTGGGCCATACTATTAGAATCAGGGCAGGTATAGATGTGGTTATAGAGACCAAAGAATAATTTAAGCATTGCCATCAGTTAAGGCAATACCTTAATAATTGTTAGATAAGGGTCAAATTTTTCTACAATATATTATTTGTCTTTTCAATCTAAAAATCTCTTCGGAGTATATATACAAACTTTTATCTGAGAGCTTTTGAGCAAGGATATGTGCATATCTTATCTCTCTTCCCTTTTATGTTCATTTTGTCATTTGATTTGAAGTATGTGTGTTACATGCATGTGATTATATGATCAGGTACAATCATGTAAACTGATATGCACACATAGGGAATCCAGGGCAAGTGTCAGGTGTCCCCCTCAATTGTTTCCTACCATTGTCTTGAGATAGAATGATAAAATTTGCTGTTCTTCCAAGACACTCTGCCTATCACCAGGCAGCTGCAGCAGCCTGTCCTGCAGCAGCCTGTCCTGCAGTCTTGTGCAGAGCTACAACTTCAGCTACATGGCATCTACTCAGGTGTCCATTTTAAGAACACCAACTTGTACTGATTGGAAGCAGAAGAGAGAAATGCCATCAACAAGGCAGCACAGGCTGAACGTGCTGGAACAGGCAAGGGGGCTGTCGACAGTACCCACATTTTGAAATTCTATTACTTCTCCATTTCAAAAGTACTTGAATGTAATTTAGAATTACCTCTGCTTTTGAAAGCTCATCTAAAAACAATCTCCTTACATTCCAAGCTCAGTGAACTCTAGTTGTGGTACTGCCTCAAGGTGTTTGAGGGAGTGGAGGATTGAGCCTGGTTGCTGTTATAATTTTTTTCCAGTCTGTTAGAGCAGATGTCTTTACCTTACTGCCTCTCACCTCCTCTACTTCTGCCTGGGTTTTAGACTTATACAAACACAGCTGAATAACTAGCTCTGTTAGCTGCTTGGAGAATTCAGCCATCCTTTATACAAAGGGCGACTAACTGGAGCTAAGCAAAAGCCTGTTATTTCCCAGAGGGATTCAACATATAATAAGTAAATGAAGAGCACCTAGGTGCAAAATTGATATTTTGGCAAAATCTTATCAAATTACTTGCTTTTTGTGATTTTTCAATTGACACCATGATTTCAGAGTGATGGGCTAAGAGATGGCTAACTGACATTCAGTGCAGTGTTGTAAATCTGTCTTACATTACTCAGCTAAAAACCTGCAATTCAATAGCTAAAGAACCTGAGCAAATCAAAAGGGGAAGAAATGAAGGGACAGAGTGAAGCATATTCTGCTCTCCTCTCTTACCTGAGTCTGGGAAGTGTTTAGAAACATTTCTATTGAGTTCTTTTTAAACTCCACTTCTTTTAATCCAAGCCAGCTGTTTCTTCTGAAGAGCAGCCTGGGAAAGAAATATTGTTTAGATAATCTATTCCCAAGCCCATACATTCTTGGGGTTAGAACTGACTGAACCCATGAATGATTTATGCTCCTGTTTATTCCAACAACTTTATAGTTTCCCGTTAGTCTTCACCCCAGACCCTACAGGGTTTTCTGAGGGACACACATAACTGAGTATCCAGATAATTTGAACCTATTTGGACTAATAATCAGTTTGTTGTTTGTTTGTTTTAGTTGAGAAAGTTTTTTTTCCTTAGAATTGCCTCAGTTTTAGATAAGGAGTATGTATTCTTATTTTGTATTACATTCAGATGGCCTAATTGCTTTTCCAAGAGTCAATCAAGTTCCATAACTATAAATAATTGATGCTTCTCCAGAGTAATTCTAAAGTGAGCCTCCATGTGGGGATATAAGCATACAGTAGCACCTAATAAAACATATGCCTTAGCACCACATCTAATCAAAGCTGAAGTATATTCTCCAGAGGCTACAGGCCCCAAGGAGATACAGGAACTGGATAGAGTAAAAAGGAGGAGGCTGATATGGAACTCTTCCCTTGAGACTCACTAATGCACGTCCTTCCAATTGCTCTGCAGTGGTGACCTAGATGATCCTCAAATGTTTTGTTTAAATAACAAAGCAAATTCTGTATGAGTTCTGTAGATCATGCTAGCTTTGCATACAGAAAATTTTAACAAAATTTGTATACAACTTAGGTAAGTTTCTCATTTCAAAAGTGTTTAAAAATTAATCTAAGCATTAATCTAAGGTGTTTTGGCTGACAGACACTCTCCCTCACTGTCTTGTCTGTAACCTGAAAATTTCATTTGGAAGTTCTGACTCTTTAAGGAAAGCAAAATTGTGGAGCCATGCCTGTTACATCAAGATCTTGAAAAATATGCTCATAGCAAGGAGCAAATTACTAGCATGTTTTCTGGTTAAATCAAACACTGGACAGCTCGAGCTGTAAAAAGGGTCATAAAGTTTTTATAACCGACAGTAAATACACATTTCTTGAAGGACTGATTGAAGAAGACAGTTTTCATTGCCAATGTTTGGTTTATTTCTGGCTCCCCCATCGCTGCCTCAAAATCCCACGCAGAGAAGCTTGGCTCTGGGTTTAGAATGGTTGGAGGCAATTCTCTTGTCAGAGGCTCACCAGGAGGCGGGAATACATAGGCTTCTGCATTATAGCATCAAAAATGCTAGAGGGAGAGGCTTCAAATATGAATAAATATAATATTTTATTCAACTATTTGATACATGCATATGGATTCAGATTATATCCACTTCCCATTTTCTCCATAAATTCCTCTGAGATCTATCCTGTACCACCACCCACTTGCAACAACATTTTCTTTCTTTTTTATAGTACACAAAATAAAGTTTATGTTGTCTACATATTCATAGTGTGGGACCATCCTGTGAAGCATGATTGATCTACCAAGGGTCACACTCTTAAAAAAAAAAAAAAAAAGCCTGACTCTCCATCCCTCAGAAGTCATCAACTGTCAACAGTTCCTAAGCCCAAGGAGGTGATGCAGGAGACCCTACACTGCTCATTGGAAGGTTGGCTTGACCTTGTGCAGGGAACCACAGCTTCTATGAGTTTTTGTGTCCATTTGTCCTGTCACTACCAGAAAACACTGTCTTTCATTCATTATCCTTGACCTGTGGCTTTTATGGCTTTCATCTCCTTTAATTGTCACTAAACCATGCAGGGATGAGGTGTGCTGTAAATATCCCATTTATAGCTGAGAAGAATTGGAGCTTTTAAAAACATTGTAAGCACTTATCAGACTTCACACTTACTTAATAAGCTACATTTAGTCTATAACATCAGGTAAAAAGCCAGTCAGTCTGTGCCCAAGGAAGACCTTCTGAAATAATCCATGCCTCCATTCCTAATATTAGGCTTCCAGAATTCAAGAAAAAAATGTGTTAGAACTGACTGAGATTGCACTGATTAACATCACAGAAAGTTATTGTCTGGACACAACATTTTCGGGTTAACTCATTATTCCTTGTATTGTGTCATCCCACCATCTGTTTCATGAGTAATGATGGAAAATCTGCTTTGTACAAGGAGGGTTTTTACTTAAGGATAGGAGCTATGAACACTTAAGGGCAAAGTAGTAGATATTGTGTTCTTGTGGGTTGCATTGTACAGCTCTTCATGGGATCATAACTTTTACATTGACTGAGACAAAATGGGACATGGTGAATAAGTAGAATCAATTAAGTGTTGATTTATATGCTGGAAAATAAACTCTACCTTCTCCAAGACAGTTTACATAGTGTTATTCTCAAAAGTGGTCCACTGTTCATTCCAAATCCTGATGACTGTAGTTAAGTAGAAAAACTGTTAGAAGATTGTGAACCTGCTCTCCCATGGATTTATCAAAAGGCTTTGGGGTGGGATAGTTCCTGAGTCACAAATCAATCACACAAATGTTGATGTACAAATGCAACTCCTTAATAGAAAAAACAGTGAATGTCTTATATTTTCCCAACCTTTCTTTTTCAGTTAGAAGTCAAGGTCAGGGATCACTCACCCTTTTTCCAATCACCAACCACAGCTATTACGGAATGATACAGGTGATCCTAACATATCTCAAGATGAGAGAGGATTTTTCTGCATGAATGGGAGCTCATGACAGTTTTATTATGCATACTGACAAAAGCCAAGTCCTCCATTTGCGTGTCTGTATCCCATTCTTGTCTTCCAAGATGCTATTCCCTAAAGCCTTGATTACAGATTTGAAGATTCCATTATGACACAAGGAAGTTTGTACAGAATGATGGGTAGTATTTCTGCCCCAGAAAAGGAAGCTCTGATATGGCTCAGATGCCCAACAGCATCATCATTCAGGACCAAATGTTTGCACACTAGGCTGAGGCTGGTGACACAGCCCTAGATCTCAAGAACAGGCCATGGAAAGATGGAAGTTTTACAAAAATGAGACCTTCTCGCCTCTAGTAGATGAATATTTAATTGTATTGTGATTACATTTCATATATTTTAGAGCTAAAGCAAGAATGATGGGGTTGAGCTTTTTTGTTTATGCTTTCTGGTTCTTTTTGTTGTTGTTTTAGAAATGATCTCATGTATCTCAGGCTGGTTTCAGTCTCATTGTGTAGACAAGTATAATTCTGAATTTCCAGTCCTCTTGCCTCTATCTCCCAATGCTAAGATTGCAAACATGTAACAATTAAATCTTTTATGGGGGTTTTAGGGATCAAACATAAGATTTTTGCATATTAGACAAGCACCCTGCCTACTTGGCTACAACCCCAGCCAGTTCGCACATTTCTAATAATTAATATTTATTTGTATATTTAGTCAAAATCGTTTATAGTTCACAAACATGTTTTATTTTTTGACATAGGAAACATGTATGTCTCAATAATCTCATGAATTTCAAAGAAAAAGTTACTGAAACGAAGTTGATGAAAAATTGAAAACAAGATTTCCAGAAAACAGGACTGAAAAGACATTTGGCTTCCTACCTAGAAAGTAGTCCACAGCTATGTTGGTCACATTGTTAAAAGTGTGTAAGTTCTGTTGTTCCACAGCTCTTGTTTCCATGTGGATATTGTTTTCACTTTTGTTCTCTCTGGACTGTCTTTTGCTCCTTTGTCATGCCACACAGGGCAATTCCATCCTTTGACTTCTCCTCCCAGCCTTGGGGTTTCTGACAAACTGACGATATCCCTCTAACTAGTTTCAAGTTCCCAATCTGTAGAATCTAGATGACAGCAGAGCCAACTAATAGACCTTCCTTCCTCAGACACTGCCACCCCACTAAAGTTCTGAGGTCTGTCATTTTCCTTAGTCAGTATAATATATCTTTACCTCCCAACTTATCCCTCAGCAGAACCACAAACAACAATGCTAAAGGTGCATTGCTTTCTTAAATTAATATTCTTTTTTTTATTTCTTCTTCTCTAATACATTACATCTTGACCATGCTTCCAATCCATCCACTTCTCATAATCCTTCCCTCCTACCTCCACTCTTCCTTAGATCCATTGCTCTTCTATTTTTCCTTCAGGAAAAAGCAAGCCTCCTAGAGATATCAACCAAATACAGTATAACAAATTACAATAAGACTAGGCACAAACCCTCATATCAAGGCTGGAGGAGACAACCATTGAGGGAGAAAATGGTCCAAGG
Organism: Alexandromys fortis; assembly: GCF_014885135.2. NCBI lineage: Eukaryota > Metazoa > Chordata > Mammalia > Rodentia > Cricetidae > Alexandromys > Alexandromys fortis. The sequence goes on along the minus strand of NW_026067897.1, from coordinate 3,335,774 downwards.
GGAGGCAAAAAAGACATAGACACCCTCACTCTCACTGTTAGGAGTCCCACAGTAACACCAAGCTGTACAACCATTGCATATATGCAGAGGACTTAGCATAGACCCATGCAGGCTCTATGGTTGTCTCTTCAGTCTCTGCAAGTCCCTATCAGTCCTGCTTAGTTGTGTGAGCCATGGTCTCATAATGTTCGCAACCTCTCTGTCTCCTACAATCTTTCCTCCCCATCTTCTGCAAGATTTCCCCTGTCATCCACCTTATGTGTGGTTGTGGGTCTCTGAATCAACTTCCATTAGTTGCTGGGTGAATCCTCACTAATTGCCTCTGGACTAGGCTCCAAATTACTAGTATTACAGGACATTATTAGAAATCATTTCATTGACTTTTGTTTTTTTATTCTCTTTGGACAATGACACCTGGTTCTATCTTAGGTCTCTGAGCTGTCCAGTCTTTGGTTCCTGATCATCCAGACAGTATCAGTTGCAGGGTCGCTCTCATGTCTTGGCCTCAAGCTGGATCAATCATTGGTTGTCCACTCCCACATCTCTGTAAAACCATTACCTTAGCATATCTTACAGGCAGAACAGATTGTAGGCTGAAGGTTTTGTGGATAGGTGGATGTCCCAGTCCTAATGCTAAGAACCTTACCCGGTTATAGAAGATGGCTATTTCAGGCTCTGGATCCTTTGTCACTAGGGTCAGTTTTTCAGCTTCCAGAAAATTTCCACTTTGCTAGATTTTCACAATGTCCCCCAGTTCCAGCCATCTCTCCCAGTAATCTTTCCCTCCATTGCACTCCCTGTCTGATCCCTCCTGTCCTCATCTCTACATGACCCCAGTCCACCTTTATCTATTGTATATCTCTAGCTTCTTTATCAAAAATTACATGTCCACAGGTGTGCAGATTTACATCAGGGTCTTCGATATTGTTCCATTAGTCATCTGTTTTCATGTAAATACCACTCAGTTTTTATTGTCATTACTCTGTATCACAGCTTGAAATCAGTGATGGAGATACTGCCAGAAGTTCTTTTCTTGTTCAGGATTGTTTTTATCTATCCTGAGTTTTTTTTTTTTCCTTTTCCATATGAAGTTGAGTATTGTTGTTTCAAGTTCTGTAAAGAATTGTGCTGAATTTTGATAGTAATTGGGTTGAATCTATAGATTGTTTTTAGTAAAATGTTTATTTTCACTATGCAAATCCTACTGATCTCTGAGCATGGGAGATCTTTCCATATTCTGGTATCTTCTCAAATTTATTTCTTCAAAGACTTAAAATTCTTTTTTTTTCATATTGGAATTTTATTTTTTACCAGTTTCTTGCTTTTTTATTTTTTTATTTTTATTTATTTATTTATTAAAGATTTCTGTCTCTT